>NC_140294.1:4573339-4588339 GCF_964030765.1 Micromesistius poutassou
TCTTCAATGTCATCAGATTATTCCAAAAGAGTGTCCCATCAGGGCTCACCAACACACTACATGCTGATATACTGCCTATAGTAACATAAGCATAGGTTACTAAATAGTGTTCACTAGATATTAGGGAACGAGGAAATAAGTCAAAAGGAACCAAGCCCTGTCTTGGGCCAGGTCAGACATATCCGGGAGGAAGAGAGAAGACTTGATCCACTTTATTGTGTTCATACAAATAATAAGTGAGGCCAACGTGAGACGACAGATCACACAGGGTGAATGTGTGGAGATACCATTGCTTATCTTATGCTTAATTCAGCCCGAGTGGCCTATGCCATGTAATAAAGACAAGCCATAAAACATATTGAGTTTACCAGCCTCAGTGTATACAAGCCACACAGCTAGTAAAGAATGACCAAACATTTTGGGAATACATTTGTGAAATTATTTACCAAGACGACCACAGTGGGTATCTGAACTGTGGTAAATAGATGACATGCAACACACGCATACGTGCGCTCACGCAAACACACACACGCGTACACACAAGCACGCACACACACATACACTCGCACGCAGTCACACACACACGCATGCACGTACACACGTAAGCACACACACACACACACACACACACACACACACACACACACACACACACACACACACACACACACACACACACACACACACACACACACACACACACACACACACACACTATGCAGTTTCTGCACCAAGTAACAAGTGGCTTCCTTCTTAATCTTGGCCGAAAAACGTTTAATCTATCTGCCTGCATAGACAATTAAATATTAATACATGACGGATAAATATATGTTGGCTAAGATTAAATAATATGAAGAGGGGGTCCAGTGTATTTGTATATACAACATTAGTTTTAAACAAGGTAGCCTCCGCAAATCAAATCCTGTGTAAACTTATAAACAGAAAGGTTAACAAGCTGCCATTCTCTAACACACACGTGTTAAACCTTTACCCTCATCTGGAAATCCAGTCCGATTAAAAGCGCTGCCTGCCTGCCTGCCCGGCCCTGCGTGTAAAAACGTCATTGTGGTGGACGAATACTTCCAAGATCATAACCCTCACCCTTTCCATTTTCTGAACTGCATCCGCAAACAGTTGGTAAAACGGTTTTAAATGACGTATCGTTATGGACTGGATTCAGTTGGTTCCTTCATATTTAGTTTAAAACATGGAACAAAACTCATCACCAATATGTTTTATTGCACCAAAAAATAAAGTCGCAATGTGTGCGATTGAGGGGTTGTGCAAGTGTGCACAGTAGCCTACGAGTCTTGTAGACAAAGTGAGGTCAATCAAAGTGATATCAGTTAAAGGGTGTGGCTTTATTGATAGCATTATTGAAATCTGTGTCGATCAGCATTGGCTACAGGTACGTCCAGGCTATAAGCTACGAGCTAGTCGATGGCGACTTGAAGCTCTTCTGTCCTGATGTGAAGCAGCACCATTGACTTAAAGCCCACATTTGGTTTACAAGTGAGTGCATATTTTGTGATGCTGAGGACTTGAGGACAAGTGCTTGGTTTCCAGTAAAGCCAAACCAGGCTGCACTCAGAGTACTCCATGATGTGATGGTCAAATAAGTGCATGGATTACTGGGTATCGCTAGTCTACTATAAATACTACTAAACTGACACACATTTACAACCCACCAAAATGTGCTGATACTTAAAGAAAAAGGCAAATCTAACAATGTACTAATGTAATAACGTAATGAGATTACAGGCAAGAAAGAAGTTGTTTCTTTGATGCCGTCCATAGCTAAACTTAACCGATTGAGATTTAACTTTGAGAACCAGCAGGAACAAGACAGACAAGATGCTGAGAACAAGGTTAACAACCGAAGTGTACTTCTGTATTTCTATAATCGTAGCCTTGTGCTACCCCTGATGACTAAAACCGTTGAGATTACTAAAAGTGTTTATGTCTGGCCTCAGTCTGTTAATCGAGCCACTTGGAGCAAATGACAACAGATTCACTTTTAACATTGGTTTTCATGGAGGAAAATGTAAACGCTGGCTTAAGAGCTTCAGGACAAACAAACAGACTAGCCTAGCCTAGTAGGTACTTATTTGGGATTGATAAGTAAGAGACAGAGACAAAGACGGTCGGTATTCTAAGTATTTTAATTGCTTTTCGACAAGGACAGTTCAATATTTACACTGGCGTTTCGCTGAAGTTAAAGGGGGAGTATTGTGGTCAGACAGTGGACAGTTTGTGCTGAATCATCGTTGAACCGTGAATTAAAATCTAATGAAAGAATGGGAACTGTTTTGGGGGGTTTATTTACTTGGGCGTGAGAGGAAAATAATAAAATAATATAAGCAAAGAATGAGCACTTTAGAGGTTCTGATCTGGAAGAGTTACAGAGTGACGCTGAGACACTGGGGACAGGATGTGAGCAGGGTTCCCTCCTTCAGTTCCACCGCTCAACTTATTGTTTAGAGGATCTCTAACTACAGAGAAACAGGAAAAATACTGAGCGGTTTGCCGCCGCGTGGCTAGGACACGGTAACCATAGCAACCCCTTTTTCTGCTGTGTTGGGGAAATTTCAAATGAACCCCAACGACATCCAAGAACCCTCACAAGGTGTTCTTGTGAGCAGTGTTGCCAGATTGGGCCAGATTCTGGCCCAATCTGGCAACACTGCTCACAAGAACACTTTGAGAGGAAAGGAAGAGAGGGTGGGGGGGGGTGAAATGAAGAAGAGCAACCGAGAAGACGAAAAACTGTCTTCTCCACAGGAAGACGTCCGTTGTGGTCGTTCCTCACGGACCTTTGGATCCGGTCCACCACAAGCCCCCCCACCCTCCCCGAGCCCTCCGTCCCCCCACCAGGTGCACGACGCGATTTCAAATCTACCCATTAGTGACATCACAAATGTGGGCATTTGATGGGTAGACTTTACACGGCTGATCGACGCCACACCTGGTGGTGAACGAGTGGGAGGGGCCTTTGATCTACAGTCAGAGGCCCCTCCCACTCGCCCCTCACTTTATCGGTCGGGGCGCTGGAGGCAGAAGACCTTCGCCTGGTGGTCTCCGGACGCTGTCACCACCATGGAGGAGTCCCTACACACACACGCACACACACACACACACACACACACACACACACACACACGTTAATGTGGAAAGACTAAAGATAGGCAGTCTGTCCTGTGTTATTTTAAGTCTGAGTTTAAGCAGCTTTCAGACCGTTGCTGGAGAGCTCCTGAGCAGAGGGGATGAGAGCCAGGGTGACTCAACATCAAAGGGAGTTGGACTCTCACCCTCACTAGCTCATTTCCAGGAACATTATTCACTTATCCAACGGTGTGAGAAAGTGAAACCCTTCTCACTTCCAGGAAAAGGACTGGTGTATTGGTTTAGTTGTACTTGTATTTGAAATGTTTCCCCCCTGGTACATGGTATGGCCCAACGGGCCTTGATTGGTCCACCTGGGTCAAACCAGGTGCCTTATTTAAGGGGTGTGTGCATTATGTGTTTGGGGGGAAAAGAGGAACGTTAAGACTGGCTTGACCCGAGGCCAGTACTTGCAGTCTGTTATGCTGAATTATGCCAAGGCTAGGTTAGCAAATTGCTAACAGTTTTTCTTTTTGAACAATTCATTTATATTTTGTAACCAAGGAATTTATTTTGTTTATTTATGGTTCAGTCTTTATTTTGGAAGTGAATAAAACTTTTTTGCCTCGCTTCACTCTCTAATCCAGTTGCCCACATCCCGAAGTGGAGTCGAGAGGCTCATGTTCACAAACGGGAACGGTTAAAGAAGAATTCCTTATTAGTTTAACAGACGAGGTTTGTAGCTAGTCGCTCCACTAGGTTTTCATATGGAAACCACTTCATATTGCACTTTTCCACGAAAAAGAAACGCATAAATAAACTTTGATGGATATCATGTGTGCTTGTTCGGACGTTTGTTCACGTGTGTTTTCATGTTTTTTCCCACGTCGGTTGGCTCACAGTAGAGGAAGGATGTTTTATGTGTGTGTGAATACATTTAGAATCACATTTTTTTGTCCAATTTGACCCCCCTTATGAATAGAAAAACGTCCAGAAATGAAAATAAACAAAATAGAAATAAATATGTTCTATAAAAAAAAAAAAAAGAGAGAATAACACAAATATATAACTAAATACGTAAATGTTGAAAGTGCTACTAAATGAAATGGATGTTAAATTGTGTTAAGAGGCCCCAGCCGTGGGTGAGCTGGGTTGCCAGGTTTACCGGTTGAGGGCGAAGGCGAGGACCTCGGCGGCGTGCCCGCGGTACTCCGACACCAGGTTCCCCGAGCGGCCGTCCCACTGGCGCAGCGCCCCGTCCAGTCCGCACGTGGACACCAGCGCCGACGCCTCCTCCCACTGCATGTGAACGATGCCAGCCTGGGAGGGGGGAGAGAATCAGCCTGGTCCCCTTAAAGGGGTGTGTGTGTGTGTGTGTGTGTGTGTGTGTGTGTGTGTGTGTGTGTGTGTGTGTGTGTGTGTGCATGCTTGCCCGTGTGTGTGCATGTGCACGAATGTGTGTGTGTGTGTGTGTGTGTGTGTGTGTGTGTGTGTGTGTGTGTGTGTGTGTGTGTGTGTGTGTACATGCTAGGATTTATGTGTATGCATTTGTGTGTGTGTGTGTGTGTGTGTGTGTGTGTGTGTGTGTGTGTGTGTGTGTGTGTGTGTGTGTGTGTGTGTGTGTGTGTGTGTGTGTGTGTGTGTGTCCCACACACGGCCCCTCACCTCATGTTGACACCGGTTTCGGACCGCCTGGGTGGCGAGGTCATAGATGACCAGGGTTCCATCCAGATAGGCCACGCCCACCAGAGGCAGGCTAGTGGGGGGGGGGGTGGGGGAACAGGAAGTGAGTGACTGATATGCACGCTGGCCCTTTCTCCATCATACACCCACACACACTCATTCAGTACTCAGAGGGGTCCTTTGAGAGTGTTTCTATTGGCTCCGTTCCAAGCTGAAGACATACAATTTGTGAGCTTGAAACAAAGTCAGGGCTCCGGTATCGTGCTTAACGACGCCCTCACTGGGATTCACACCCTCAGGTCAGGTGTCTTTGAGGAAGGTTTGAGTCGAGTCCCCTTCCCCCCTCATGGTGGCAAACAGAACACACTAAGGAACACGCCAAGGAACACACCAAGGAACACGCCAAGGAACACGCTAAGGAACATGCTAAGGAACACGCTAAGGAACACGCTAAGGAACATGCTAAGGAACACGCCAAGGAACACGCCAAGGAACACGCTAAGGAAGACGCCAAGGAACACGCTAAGGAACACGCTGAGGAACACGCTAAGGAACATGCCAAGGAACACGCTAAGGAACATGCCAAGTAACACGACACAGAATGCGCCAAGGAACACGCTAAGGAACACGACACAGAACATGCCAAAGAACACGACACAGAATGACAAGGAACACGCTAAGGAACACGCTAAGGAACACGCCAGGGAACCCCCCACCCTCTCATCCTGACCCCCCCAGGTTATCTGAACTAGTCCTTGTCTCCGTTGGGAGCTCTATAAAGTTTTAATGGCTGAATAAATCTTCAGGTGTGGGCTTTTAAATGTTTGCTCTGTGTTGAGTTTTATTAGGGTGGTCCGCGGCGAGGGGAGCATTTCAACACACGGAGAACAAAGAACAATGGCTTTTATTCTGCTGTTATTCTTTTTTCTGCAGGTGCATATCAGCCACTTTAAAAACACACGTCTATCAGAATTGTCGTCACGAGAACCGGCGAATTAAAATGATTCCAATAGATTTAAAATGTATGTATATGGGCCAGCAAGATAACCAAGCGCAATTAAACAACACATTCAAAAGATGCATAAAAAATCTTTCATCGTTAAATCATCCCCCAAATCTTTAATTTCATATATCAAGGTCTAGTTTCATTTTGTTAAAAAATAAAACCGTTATCCAGAGCAGTGGGAATCAAACCCCTAACCTGGCAGTATCGATGCCTTGCTCTACCAGTTGTTGCTAGACACACTGTGCGTGTGTTCACACGCACAATGTTCACACGCACAGTGTTCACACTCACAGTGTTCACATGCAATACTCACATGTTGCAGAAGCCCACAGACTCCACTGAGTTGGTCTCCTCCTGGCTGGTGGACCCAGTGCCCCTCAGCCCGTCAGCGGAGAACACACTCACCATCTGACACGCACACACGCACACACACACACACACACACATCCTTATTAAATTCAGCCATTGCCTGTTGATTGGCTAGTTCACTTAACATGAATAGTAATCTACACCCACACATTCACGGGTCTATGACCATTAGGGGGTTTGACCCAAACTCACCTTGCCTGTAGCGGTGTTTATCAGCTTGGCAGAGCCGTCCACCGACCCCGTCACCACCAGAGAGCCATCCTTATTGGAAGCCAGGCACGTCACCGCCCCCTGGTGGCCGTCGCGACCTGGTGCACAGAAATATTACAATCGTTTAGGGTCGTCTGCACAACTCCGCACCACTGGACTAGTATATTCTGATGGCTAGTTCGGCTAGTTTGCCGAGTTTAGGAACATACACATATCAATAATATAAATTACACAAATGGCTTCAGATACATTACAGAAACAAACATAACATTTAATAATAATATAATAATTATATATAGTTAATAATTTGCAGGTCAAATTGAAGGCTTGATTTCATCTTTCCTTCTAGGTTTTCTGGTTCATGTAAGAGAGTTAAGGCGGTTGATATGTTAATCCGTACACGTCGTCCTCACATGGTTAACATCTCCAGAGGTCACTGAATTAGAGGATGTTTGGCTCAGAATGGCAGAAGAAGAACCAAACAAGTAGTTATAATTCTGTCTTTAAGACCGAGTGTCTCTCTCCTCACCTTTGATGACGTGGAGGGAGTTCCCCTTCTTCAGGTCCCACACGCGGACCGAGCCGTCCTCGTAGCCCACCACCGCTCGCTTACCTAAAGACACATGCTCATACCATCAGGCCCCGAGTTTACCACAGTCTTTCTGTATATATATATATATAAAATAAATTTAAAAAAAACATTTCAATGAGGAATTACTTTTCTAAACATTTAACCACACCAAAAACATAAAGTCAAGAATCCAAAACCAAGAACTATTTTCTTCCAAATAAACCATAAAAACCCTCATAAAATAAAGTTATAGTTAACTTTAAATTATAGTTAACGAGTTACAATTTGTCCAAAAATAAATCAGATAAAAAGACAAAAGAAAAAGCCCTTTTTAAAACCCTTATTTTAGGAACAAGAACCGCCTTCCTGAGGGCTTCCCTCTCGTACCGTCGGGGAGGATCTTCCCGTTGCCGTGGCAGGCGGGGCTGGGGAAGGTCTTACACTCGCCTCCCGGAACCTTCCACATCCACATGTTCCCGTCGTCCGTTCCTGCCAGCAACACCGGCGCACACGGGTGCCACTCCAACCACTGCGGCGCGGGGACACGCGGTTAGAAAGAACTTTACTTAATTAATTTGACTTCATTTTAATTGAAGTTTAAGTTGAATTGAAGTAATATCAGCGGTTGAATCCAAGGCGGGTCACAGTGAGGTCAGATACATGTGGTTCAGGTTCAGGGAATCCGTATGGCCTCTCAAACACAAGTGTGTGAAGGGAGGGAGCAGAGGGAGCAGAGAGAGCAGGGAGGGAGGGCAGTAGCTTAGGAGGTAGAGCTGGTTGCCTTGTAACCGGAAGGTTGCTAGTTAGATCCCAGCTCCTCCTGGCTGAGTGTCGAGGTGTCCCTGAGCAAGCCTCACCCTGACTGCTCCCGACGAGCTGGCTGTCGCCCTTCGTGGTTGACACTGCCGTCAGTGTGTGAATGCGTGCATGAATGGTTGTAAATCTCTGGATAAAAGCGTCAGCAACATCCACTAAATGTTAATGTAATGTATACTGGTTCAGTTTTCAAAATATAACTCTCTTCTGCTCCCTCTCTTTACAGCTCTCAAATCTACCCTACTAGGGATGTCACAATACCAGAAATTTAGTAGTCGATACCAATACCTGTGAAATTCCACGATTCTCGATACCCAATTCGATACCACGGTAAAAAACAAAAACAATAAATCTGATGTACTTCAACATACACTAATTTATTAAAAACATTTGAACATTACAGAAACAGTGGCACTGGCATGTAGCCTTCAATGACAATTAAAATTAAAAATAAATTGTTAAAAATAATAATAAAAAAATAACAATAATATGCGCTGAAAGCAGGCAGCTATGCTGCTCGCGTTTACACTTGCGCGCATAGTGGGGTTAAAACATAACTTCCAACGTAATATTAAGTAATATAACGCAGGTGCGCAAGGCAACCACAGGAGACGCCAACATTGTTTTCAACCGCTCTGTACCGCGCCGTATTAATTCCCAAGTTTTGAAAATAAAAGAAAGTATTTGAAGCGAATAAGCAACGCTGTTTTTGATTAGTTTTTTTGGTCTTGAACGAATAGTTTTGGATGCATGCATCGGCTTTGAGTTGGTTTGTTACTTTGAAATCGCATACGCTCGCAACACACACACACACACACACACACACACACACACACACACACACACACACACACACACACACACACACACACACACACACACACACACACACACACACACACACACACACACAATCTTCAATCAAAACAACATCAAGTAAGTGATGCCGCACGCAGTCATACCATGCGTGTTTAGAAGCACAACATTGAAACGGGTCCCGTCTGAACCAGTCCCGCGGCGCAGCATTCCAGACGCAAAGTACTTCCAGACACGACTCTTCCTATTCTTTTTTTTTTGACGAGTTGAGGCGGAGCTGTCGCACTCGCTGCAGCTGCAGTTGGCATCTTCCGTGTTCCTTTGGCATTTAACGGCCGACTACAACACTTGTAAATGTATATGCTGCCCGTGTCACGTCCGGAGGAATTGCATCCCCGGTACCTACAGCACCTTTAACACACAACACACACGCATGCGCCTACCTCCAGGTCGCTGACTTCGAAGGACCACACCTCCTCCTTGCTGTCCACCTGCCACACCTTGATGATGCCGCTCATGTCCCCCGACGCCACCAGCGCCGAGTCGAAGCTGAAGCACACACACGTCACAGAGTCCTTGTGTCCTGAGAGAGAGAGACACAGACAGAGAGAGAGAGAGTCTTGATCCATTATTATCGTTTATTGATAATTGATTATTAAGTTGTCCATAGAGTTTATGAGAGGAGAAAGAGAAAGACAGACAGACAGACAGACAACAGGAAAGAGCAATGTGCAAGAGATAGAGAGAGACAGACAGACAGACAGACAGACAAGACAGCGAAGTGAGAGAGAGTGAGCAAGAGAGCAAGCGAGATGGGTACCAAACCACTCACCGGTACACTCAAAGAGCACCTCTCCATCGCTGAGCCTCCATACGTACGCCTTGTCATCCTCGCCCCCAGTGATGGCCATGGTGTTGGTCGCGGGGTCGAGACCCACGCAGAACACGGACCCTGCAGGGACCCGCGGTGGTGTATGGTGATGTTTACTGGTTGATCGATTATTACAGACGGTTCTATTCGCTCAGTGTAGCCCTTCATTCTGATAAGATGAGGGGCGGGATACTGCTTAGGGTGTTCCTCCCAGCCCAAAGGTTCTGGGTTCGATGCCCAATCTCCACAGTCTACCTGTAGGCATCCTTGAGCAAGTTCCCCTAACCCCTCCCTGCTCCTCATTGACACGCATCTAGAATTAACTGCAAGCTACTTTGGATACAAGTGTCAATATAAAATGGAATGTTACACAGCAGAAATATTAAACATCACATCGTATTTCTAGAAGCAGCATTGCAATTGCAGATCAAGACCAGTGAAGTTTAATTTAACTTAAGCCCCATTAGCTTCATTATTATGTATTGTAAAGTAGGGCCATGTCTGGGGCTCACATTCACAGTAATTTACTGGCAGCATTTCAAAATAAATCAGTTATTACTCTGTACTGTATTTTTTTGTTACCCTAGCAGTGTGGTAACTGTATATTAAAAGTAATAGCCAAGTACTGTATAATTGGTTACAGTAGTAGTAAAATAAAACACAGCAATTAACTGTGCAGAAACATAGTAAATTACTGTTGATTTCACAGCCATTTATTACAGTGAAGGCCATGTCTGGGGGAGAGGTGTCTGGTACAGTGAGGGGAGAGAAGCATTCAGGGGATTTTGCTGACGCTTTTATCCAAAGCGACAATCATTCATATACACACCGACAGAGGAGTCGACCACGCAAGGCGACAGCCAGCTCGTCAGGAGCAGTCAGGGTGAAGCCTCTTGCTCAGGGACATCCAGCCACTCAGCTAGGAGGAGCCGGGGATGGAACTAGCAACCTTCCGGTACCTGCTCTACCTCCTGAGCTACTGCCACCCTGAAGCAGGGGGTCATACCGGTGTGTTTGGAGAAGGTGAGCTCGCTGTCGTCCTGTTCGACCTGCTCCGCCTCCATCTCGTCTTCAGTCTCCCAGCCCTCGTTGTCCTCGCCATCGCCGCCGTCCTCGAAGTCCACGTCCTCCAGGTCGTCCGCCAGGTCATCTGAGGAGGGGAGGGAGAGGGAGACGGAGGGAGGGAAGGGGGAGGCAGAGGGAGAGAGAGGGAGACGGAGGGAGGGAGAGGGAGACGGAGGGAGGGAAGGGGGGGGAGAGGGAGAGGGAGAGAGAGGGAGAAGGAGGTGTCAAGTTTTAAAAAATCTTGGACTTTTCCAAAAATGTTTACTCTATCAACTTCGGCTGACTTTCTTTTGGCCTAGAAATGACTCTGTTGCCTCAGGTTCATCAAGATCTATTTTTTTGTGTTAGGTAGGTAGGTTAGGTAAAAGGTTTGTCTTCTGTTATGTTAAACACAAGGTAGGGAACTTTTCCACTGTAGGCCTATAGTTTTTTTTTTTTTTTTTAATTTATTCAGGGAAGGCTCTATTTTTCAATGGCGCCCTGATTACAACATATAAATAAAAACATAAATACAAGTGTAAAATAGATATAAACAGTAGGTCAAACAACCAGAACAAAATGTCAATACATATACATAATACAATGGGACAATTAAGAAAGACATTTAAAACACGATCTGTAATGAGACTTCAGTCATCCCCTTGAACGTCTCAGTTGAGGCCAGTCGCTCCAGTTTGAGTCCTGAAGTTTATTCCAACTGTCAGGAGCATCGAAGTTAAAAACAATCTTTCCTGAGTTGCTATATTGGTGCGTGGAATGACCAGTCTGATGTGTGACTGAGGGTTTGATCTGATGTACGGGTGCCATAAAGCAGGGGACATAGGGAGCTCTCCACTTAAGGCCTTGTCAATAAATAAGACAACAATAAGACAACAGGTGAACACACATACCAGGTCCGGGCTCTGTGTCGTTCAGCTCGATCACCTCGATGATCTCCTCATCCCCGTGCAGCATTACCGAGTCCTGATCCATTATTTCGCTGGATTGATATCAAATCGGTATTAAAGTTCGATCAAACTCGACCCACGCGACAATCCTACCTCCCGTTACACGTAAAGTCGTCAATAGAGTTTAAACAGTATACTGGAATAAATACGAGTACATGTCATCCACTATGAACCCATGTTCTGCATCACGTGTGTATGTGCGTGTGTATGTGTGTGTACCTTGTGTACAGCCCACGACGCTGTCGCGCAAGTATGACGTGAATGGACGTGGCGTTGGTGTAGTTCTCTTCCCGGCCGCTAGAGGGCGCCGCGGTGCACCACAGAGGGCTTCTGCAAACGAAATAAGATTGTTTTTCTTCTTTTTAATCGACCGATACATTTACTGAATGTAGGCATAAAGGCCAGAAAATGATCCATACTAGAAGAGTCTGAGTTGTTTAGCGATTTGTTGGTTCTCCAACTCTTTCTCCTTTTATTTGAAGCAGGCCTGACACTTGGCATGATGAGTTGCGTCCCTCGGTTGGGTTTTTCCAATTCATTCAAGTTATACGTTACTGCCAGGGTTTGTTGACTGCATAATCCCGATTTTTTTAATGGTCTCTTGAAACCTTCAATTCAGCTCTGCTCTGGAAAAAACGCATCTGTGGTGAAAGCTGGCGACATGAGCGGACAAATTATTTAAATGTCGTAAATTTGAAATGAGTGGAAGATTTATAATCACTTCGCTAAGTCATGCGGTGGAGTGAGTTCATGTTGGAGAACCAGACGACACGGCAGTTTCCTTCACTGTCCGCTGATTTTAACTCCAATTAATTTTTGTAAATATCTTTGCATGCATGTTTACCCAGCATGCCAGTATATTTCACACATCATGGCTTTCTGTCAAAACACCCCGGGGAAATAGGACTGGGTTGGAAATCATTTCCGTTTCTATTTTCCTACACACATTGATTTAACATCAGATTATTTTCAACATTTTCAAAATACAATATTTTGTTTTATTTCCTTGATAATAATTATTATTTTGAAGAGAGGATTTCCTCAATCGGAGTCTGTCTTTTAGTCTTTTTTATTTTCATTTACTTCAAGTAGCAATCGAATAGTTGGCACACATCTGCCACCGCAGGCGCGTGTTTGTGTGTACGTGCGTGCGAGTGTGCATTTGTGTTCGTGTGCGTTTTTACATGCGTGCGTGTCGGTGTGTGTGAGTCATGTGGTCCAAGCTGTGTGTGTGTGTGTGTGTGTGTGTGTGTGTGTGTGTGTGTGTGTGTGTGTGTGTGTGTGTGTGTGTGTGTTATATTATATTGTAATATATTAAAACTACCAAGGCCATTCACATACACTGTATGGTTGATGGACGAGTGACCGATGGAGAGAGACGGATGATTGACATCGGTCAATTGACAAATGCATGCGATCACTCAAGGATCATAAATTAGCTAATTTATACAACTCTCTAAATAAATAACGTTTACATCAACGGAGGGAAGATGCACATTTTTACATTCTCTGATGTTGAGGGTTTCCAAAGAACTGCCCAGAACAGCAGGGGGTGAGCTATGACGACATCATGTTGTCATAATAACAAGGTCGGTATCACTGATGCTGTACAGCCTATGATTCTTTCTCCTCCAACAACCATCCACCTGACATGTATGTTCTAGTGGTCCTGTTCTGTTCTAGTGGTTCTGTTCTAGTGGTCCTGTTCTGTTCTAGTGGTCCTGTTCTGCTCTTGTGGTCCTGTTCTGCTCTTGTGGTCCTGTTCTGTTCTAGTGGTTCTGTTCTGCTCTAGTGGTCCTGTTCTGTTCTAGTGGTCCTGTTCTGTTCTAGTGGTCCTGTTCTGCTCTAGTGGTCCTGTTCTGCTCTTGTGGTCATGTTCTGTTCTAGTGGTTCTGTTCTGCTCTAGTGGTCCTGTTCTGCTCTAGTGGTCCTGTTCTGCTCTAGTGGTCCTGCTCTAGCGGTCCTGTTCTGTTCTAGTGGTCCTGTTCTGCTCTAGTGGTCCTGTTCTGCTCTTGTGGTCCTGTTCTGTTCTAGTGGTCCTGTTCTGCTCTTGTGGTCCTGTTCTGCTCTTGTGGTCCTGTTCTGCTCTAGTGGTCCTGCTCTATAGTGGTCCTGTTCTAGTGGTCCTGTTCTGCTCTTGTGGTCCTGTTCTGCTCTTGTGGTCCTGTTCTGTTCCAGTGGTCCTGCTCTATAGTGGTCCTGTTCTAGTGGTCCTGTTCTAGTGGTCCTGTTCTAGTGGTCCTGCTCTAGTGGTCCTGTTCTAGTGGTCCTGCTCTAGTGGTCCTAACTGTATGCGGTGAAACAGATCTACATGTAAATCAGTGTGTATCCCTCCTATCCCAACGATCCTGATCAGGCCAGTGGAGCTCATCTACAACACAGTAGAGCTCACCTGAGGCCTTGTTTATGCTCTCACACATGATTGAAGTGTTTTTCCAGGTGAGTTTGAACAGGTGAGAACTGAGTGAGACCAATTGGTAATTTGTAGTGGCATTTTGAAGGCCAGTGTTTTCCAGGTTAGGGTTAGGCTAAACCAAGTGTGCTAAATGATGAGGTTTGTGCTTAAAGTTTTGCAAAAATGTGATTTAGAATTTCTATATGAGTGAAAACAATGGAACTGTTCTTAGAGTTTAGCAATCTGGAGTCTTGTAGATGACACACGAGTTTCAAGTTTTCAGAATTGTGTGCATAGTTCCATTTTGTGTGTGTATACAATAGAGAAAAACTGTAATATTAAACTAACAAATAATCATTCATTTGTAATCAAAATAAAACATTAAAAATACATTTTTCCGAATGTAACCTGGGCTTATTTGAGTTACTATATTTCAGTAACTTTATTTACACTACAGGTCTCTATTTCATTGGTTTCTTTCTTTGTGTTATGATATTGTGTTGTTTATACTCCTCTGCTAACCTCTGCGTCGCTATACTTCCATTCTGGAAATCGGAAAAGGTTGAATCAGTTTTCTAATTTCTGTACAGAAGATGTTCTGTATGGTTCTCCGCAGAAGACAAGAGCAGGAACTCACGAGTAAGGGGAGGAAGAGAAGCAGAACACACACCATCACACAACTGTTTTGTGTTTTGTGGGTGATCTAGATGTAGGCGTATAATCAAATATAACATTATAGACAGCCATGCCATTGCAATACCATGGGGCACAGCTGCATGTAACATACATACTTATATTGTGTGGAATCTTTTTTTTTTTGTGCGTAATAATTTTGTTTTTTAATTGTATTTTCTTGTGTGTAGTGTAATAATGAGGGATGGATTTAGTCATTTGATGTATTCCGGGACAGTGTTTGAGTAACAACTGCATAATGACAATGCACAATTTGAATACAACTATTACAAATAATAGATTTCAATGACAGCATTAATGCACCAACATTTCCCCCAATCGCTCTAATCTGTTAAAAATGTAGAAACAGAATATAATAAATATTGTGAAACTCTTTGCCATAATATTATATTTAAAATAATCTTCAGTAGCTGCTGCAAACTATGAAACTTATATGCCTAGTATTGTTAATATGTA
>NC_140294.1:4590839-4605839 GCF_964030765.1 Micromesistius poutassou
ACACAGACATACACACACACACGCACACACATGCACACACACATGCACACACACACACACACACACATGCACGTCACACAAATACACACATGTTTCACAAACACACAAACGTCACACACAATCTCATACACACAGGTCACACACACACACACACACACACACACACGTCAGACACACACACACTCATACAGAGGTTACACACACATACACAGATGTCACTCACAAACACACACACTCACACAGACAGACAGACAGACACAAACACACACACACACACACACACATAAACGATTAAAGTAAACCTTTCTTCACAGCAGTCATCAAAGGCCTTCCGGCGTAGCGCGACTAAATAATGCATCAGGGGTTGGGTTTGGTGGCGGAGCGTTTAGAAGACTTTAGTCCTGCTGTCTGTCTTCAGTTATATCAAGTGGTTCATGTGACAGGACTTCAGTGATGTAAAGTGCATTCCCTGCTGTGCTCGTTGTTTGTGATGTGAAGACGGCGTATATTATTTGTTATTTATTGTTCAAATGGAATATGCTTTTTAGCTTAAATAGCAGCCAACTAATTACAGGCTATTTTGGGAAAATGATGATGATGATTGAACTATGATCGAACTCCATGGTTCGACCGATGTCTTCTTTAAGTGTAATTTTCTTTGACAAATCAATCATATTCCTGCTTATCGCTAAGAAGCGAGCGTGGCTGCCATCTCTAATAAAGTGGTTAAACTCTGTGATGCTATCTCTGCCATCAGGCAGGACCCGGCGAGGCAAGACAGCGACGCAGCCCACCCATTGGATTACCTCAATGAACCGCTGAACGGCATTGGCTGGCCGCTGGACATCTGCATCCTGTTATAAACCACCGGGAGGGATTCTTCATCATTGAGGGCCTGTTCCGCACAGCTGAGGACCTGTGTGTGTGGTGTGTGTCCAGCAGGAACAACTACACTACACTTAACAAACACTTGGCAAGCACACACGTTTATCCACACACACACACACACACACACACACACACACACACACACACACAGAAGCAGGCACCAAGTCCACTTCCAATCATCAGTGCAACACAAGAATTCACACAATAATTCCTATCCCTCACACACACAACACTGTACAGCTGAACAACCCTAGGTAGGCCCCGTCCCCTCACGCCCCTCATCTCGACGGTGGACCCCTGGGTGTCAGCCATGACTTCTCACGCACATCATTCAGGTAAGCCCCCATAAAGCTCTCCTCCGTGCATTTTCCTATTATTCTGTTTCTTTTCCGAAGCAGAAACTAGCAGCCTTCAGCTCCAGTGCCCTCACACCACTCCCTGCTCCTTCACCTCGTGTACCTCATATCACTGCCCAAGTCTCTTTATTCAATCTTTGAATAACGCTTTACTGCTCTGTCACCAGCAGATGCATGAAGCTGTTGCATTTTAGCAGGTAGGGGTTAGAGGGCACCTTGCCCCAGGATGCCTGTAACTAGAATGTGGACATTCAGGGGTTCAAACCCAGAACATTTACATTTTGGGGGGTTTGCTGACCCTTTTATCCATAGCGAAGTACAACCATTCATCCACACATTCACACACCGACAGCGGAGTCAACCACGCAGGGCGTCAGGAGCAGTCAGGGTGAGGTGTCTTGCTCAGGGACACCCCGACACTCAGCTAGGAGGAGCTGGGGATCGAACTAGCAACCTTCCGGTTACCAGTCAACCCGCTCTACCTCCTGAGCTACTGTCGCGCTTACCAGAATGCCAGAACCTACCTGCGGGGGACTGCGATCCATTGGCATCCTGCGCAAGGAGTTAAAATCCTCCACAAACCAATGCACACATGCACAGTTACGTCAACAGTATGGGCATGAGAAGATTAGAAGGTTGGCTGCTTTGATTTGGACTAGCGCAATTAGCTCTGGCTACTTCTCCTCACAGTTCAGAGCGATGCGTCGTGGTTTGGTCTGATACGTACACCAGCTCCTGCAAAAGACTCAAGACTCACTTGTTCAGAGTTCACCTAGACTCTGAATAGCCCCCCCCCCCTCCAACCCCTCCTACTTATTGTATTTTGTACATCCTGGCACTTAATGTACACACTTATTGTATGTCGTACTTAGTTATAGTACTTAGTTGTGTAGCATCTTATCCTAGCTATCTCTGTTGTATACGGGGAATGGGTTAATGGATTGTTAGTGCTTGGCACTTGGTTCTATGAACATCCTTACCGACAGTGGTATATTGTTGTTTCTCCTTCTTCTGACAAATGTACTTAATGTCCTTAATAGTTTTCTTGCCAGAGTCCCTTTGAAAAGTTAACTCTGATGTAGACCACAGTTTGTGTGGTCAGTTGTTTTGTGTTTGTAATCGTTTTTTGTCATACTGTGATTCTGACCGGGGCGGGCGTGTTTATATAGCTATCATATACTTCCTGTCGTGTCTTTTATAGTTCGGTCAACCATTAACAAAGCTCTGCGTCACCGTTAACTACACTACCGTTCAAAAGTTTGGAGTCACTTTGGGGTCACTTAGAAATGTCCTTATTTTTTATATAAATAAGTTTTTTTCAATGAAGATAACATTCGATTAATCAGAAATACAGTCTAGACATTGTTAATGTGGTAAATGACTATTCTAGCTGGAAACGACATATTTTTAATGTAATATCATAAGTGTACAGAGGGCCATTTCCACCAATCATCACTCCTCTAACGCTACATTGTTTAGGTCATGTGTTAAAAGGCTGATTGATGATTAGAAAACCCCTTGTGTGCGTTTTAAAGGAAGACATGAAACTCTCTGGGTGACCCCAAAATTTGAACGGTAGTGCTTAATTTTAGAAAGACGGAAGGAGACAAAGGTAAACAACTCAAGGTGAGCTCGCGAAAAACCCTTAAACTACAGCTAATAAAGTGCTATCTGGCTCTGCTGCGTCCGCTAGCTGGACCGTCTGGTTCTGACCGGCCACAGCCTGATTGGTTAAGGGCTCCCCCCACGACCGACGAGGTCCACTTCCTCCTCTCCGGTCTGTGCGGCGAGCGGGCCCGCCGTCGGCCATGTTTGCTCTGCACACCTCCGAGTGTGTGCATTATAAATACCATCGCCGTGGTAACGGCCGAGAGGCCCACGGGGGAGATGGCATGGCAACCAGTGTCTGCTTGACGTACTGTCTCTACCCGTCCTGAGAGATGGATGATGGACAAAATGTTTGGATTACAATTTTATTGGATCATGTCAATTCTAATTCAATCTTAATTAAACGCAAAAAGTATTCAGAAGCTTTAGTTCTGTACCTGCTGGTTTGAGATAATCTGGGAATAATAGTTCAACCCGTCAACACACTGTTCCACCGGTGAAACCGCTTGTGAAGAAAAATATAACTACTGATTTAACAAATGATTCACAAATCAATGTCGGTGAATTGTACCTTTTTTCTAAGAACACTCAATTCATAATCAAAACCTAAGCAAACTAACCAAGATATAACCTAAAACATGCTTAATCACAGTGTTTCTACAGACTTTATTGTGTTCTGCATCAATAACATAACTTTAGCGACATAGTATACAGTTTGCTTACTGGTTACAATATTGACATGATTGTTTAAATGGATTTGATCAAGAGGCTGGGCGAGGGGGGCGTAAAAAAAAAAAAAAAGTAGCTTCCACTTAAGAAGAGTTGAGACAATGGCGTTGGTTGCTAAAAAGGGTAGGCCTGCTACTTTGCTTTTATGGCAATTTTTTGGATCTAGACCTGAGAGTGGACAGCTAAGGGACACGACTGACGTTGTGTGCAAGATCTGCTCATGTGTGATCCGCGCAATAGACGGGCAGACGACTGATCTACATGACCACTTTATGCACCTCGCAGAAGTTAATAGAAATGATGATAAACAAAATATCACAGAGCATAGAGCAGGATTGTGAACGTTTACAATGTCTCATGTCAATTTACATTCTGCAAAATGTGTCTGCGTTGGCCGACTTCGACTCCGAGATCAGCCGGTGGTAGGGTTGTGCCGATGGACGATGTTATCGTGATAGTCCATCGTGATAGTCTCTTCTATAGTTACTTTGCAGGGATTGCTTTGTAAATTAAATTAAGAACATAACTAAAGCATATGCATGCTATTTTAAATACGGCAGGCTATGCCAGCAACGTGACGACCGCCCAGCTGGTGGCTCTATCACCACTAGTTGAAATGGGTACAGCGCCACCTATCGTACCGGGGCATGACATGCTTCGGCCAATGAATCGTTTTACTCACAGCCATGTATAACCGGACAATTGCAGTTGTCCAATTGTGGAGCATAGTCAAACTATGGCTTTAATCGGATTAAGACGTGCATGTAAACGTACTGACAGTTACGGAGGGAAAGTTTGAGCACTAACGAGCTGTTTCACGCACTTATTGAGGGGCGTTCTCGGTGGGCGCAAATACTCCCCCTGGCTCTGACTTAACTTTTTCTAGCTTAGCAGACATAAAACATTTCTACATATGTCATATAACCGTCTAAAGCAAATGGAAAAGTCGAAAAGCACAATATCACCCCTTTAAGGCCTGACGTCATGAGGACTCTAGAGGACGGCCCCTGGTGGACCGGCCCTTTTGGGTCCCGCCCTCAGCCCGAGGCTGAGGCCCTCCAGGGCCACAGGGAGAGGGCAGTGGACCCCACGGCCGCGTCCTGTCAGAGCGCTACATAGTTAGATCTGGCCCATCTTAGGAGGGATCGCTAGTTGACTTTTGACTTTTCTAGTAAAAACACACACACACACACACACACACACACACACGCACACACACACACCAGACACACACACACACACACACACACACACACACACACCAGACACACACACACACACACACACACACACACACACCAGACACACACACACACACACACACATACACACACACACACACACACACACACACACACACACACACACACACCAGACACACACACGCATGCACATGCATAAGAACACACACATGTATGACACACACACACACACACACACACACACACACACACACACACACACACACACACACACACCACACACACATATTTGAAGTTTGAAACTTCCCCATGTTTTATTACACAACAAAAGTCAATAAGTAAGTCAGTGCCTTCCAGAACTGATAATAACACATTTAATAGCTTACATTTTATGAATTTATTGCCTTAGTGCATTATTTAGCTGGGCCCGTGTGAGTTGAGGTGCGGGGTGTTGAGTGTTTGGGGGGACCGGAGGCACTGCCTCCTGGTTTCCTCTAACGCTGCAGGGGTCCTCAGTTATCTGTGGAAATATGTTCTGGCGTTACGCCGCCCGACGAGATAACAATACGGTCGGGAGAAGAAGATATATTGCCACAGTTTGAAATGAAAAGAAACAGGGAGGCGGTAGCTCAGGAGGTAGAGCGGATTGGCTAGTAACCGGAAGGTTGCTTGTTCGATCCCCGGCTCCTCCTAGCCGGGGATTGCTCCTCCTGAGCAAAATACCTCACCCTGAATGCTCCTGACCAGCTGGCTGTCGCCCTGCGTGGTTGACTGTCCGTCGTCAGTGTGTGAATGAGTGGTTGTAATTCGCTTTGGATAAAAGCGTCAGCAAAATCTCCTCAATGTAAATGGATACAGGTGAGCCTGTATCCACGACGATAAGGCCGTCCAGAGTTCCGCTCGTACGTTAAAGCTAAACCATGGCACCGTGTAGTAAATCCACACCACGACAATGAGGTTCCCCTTCAGCTGCAGATGAATAAAAGATGTCGCGAGTAAATAGGGGAATCTATGCATCCGTTTTAAAGGGTCGTCACCAGAGGCAACAGAGGACAGGAAGTGATCACTGCTCCTGAACCGATCGATGTGTACCATTCTGAATTGCGACAATTGTTCACCGTCCTTAACAATGCAGGCCGAAGCTAAGTGTATTAACCATCTGTTGGATTACAACAGCATCTGTGTAGACTTCACTAGTCAGCAGGGGATTCACTGTGTGTGTATTCATTAGCAGTGTTTACCTTTGTTATATCCTTGATTTCTCTTTTAATCTTCCTCTTTTGCTGTTGGCTTTTCTTGTGTGTATTCATTTTGTATACGATGCACACACTTTATATTTTATTTTCACACGGTCGTGTGTAGTGTACACATAGTCGTTTGAACCTGTATCGTATGCCTTTATGTGACTTATTGACATGATAACATCATACTTTCTGTTCACTATTTTCTATATTTCCAATGGAATTTGAGTGACTGGAGCGTGTGCGTGTGTGTGTGTGTCTGTGTGTGTGTGTCTGTGTGTGTGGGGGGGTGTATACGGCATCTTGCTCAAGGACTCATGGGATGCAGAAGTGCAGGATTTCGACCCCACCACCCTATCCCCACCCCACACTTACACCAGTATAACGGCCTGCCACAGCGAGATGAAGGGCGCCATTTTGGGAGCAGAGCCACAGTCGTATGTTGGTTGTCATGTTGTCAGTGAGGGTTTTTTATCGTTGTCATTGTTTCATAAGTAATCATGAAATGATTTGTGATTATTGGGAGACATTGTTGTGTTTGCAACTGCCACAGCATTTCTCATGCGAGACACAAATGAGCAAAAATAATGAAAACATTTATAAAAATAATAATAATAATAATAAATAACTGATAATTCCCCATAGACCTACTCTAAAAAAGTATTTGTGCAAGAACAAACAAAACAAACAAACACACAATATATTCAATCGACTCTGGGAAACTCCTGCCCACGTGCAAACTAAATATAATTCCTTTTATTAATTATTCTGCATGCTGAGTCAGCAGAGCGGTTGATCTGCTGGCGTCAGCACGGCTGTCTTTGTGTCTTTGTGTCTTTGTGTTAGCGTCGCCGTGGGTTGGGTTTCTGAACGTGGTGTCGCTACACCTGGATGTTTGTAATGTGTTTAGAAACCACATAGGTGCATGCCTCCGACTGTAGAATAACTGTGTTACTGCACACACAGCCGTGAAACACTAGCCGCCCTGAAAGAGGATCAATACACTGGACACACGCATAGTATACACACTGCCTGGCGGGCACACACAGACACTGCTGCTCTCACACACACACACACACACACACACACACACACACACACACACACACACACACACACACACACACACACACACACACACACTAACACACACAAACACACACACTAACAGACGGACAGACAGACAGACAGACAGTCATGCAGACAAACAGACAGACAGACATTTACTCACTAACTTACACACACACACACCAGTGGAGGCTTCTCCAGTGAGGAGAGGAAGGAAGATCCTGCTTAACATTGTTGAGAATAAAAAGTGTAGATTGCCCAGACTACTGTAATGAATTAATGCCCTTAAATATGACTACTTTAATGCCTTTGTATGTGTAATGTTTGTTTCCCTGGGTAAAGGGATATTAGCACCCCCTATCGCCTATTGGATATTACTTCAGGGAGGACGTTCCTCCCTCAGCCTCCATTGACTCCCATTTCTTTCTTGGGAACTACTGGCGGCCGGTGGATAACATGGGGGTCAATGGGAGAGAGGAGGAAAGTCCTCCTCTGAGTGGGTGGGACTAGCTAAGGGATCTGAATCGCGTCAACGTCTATTCACGAATAGGCTGGAGCCCTGGCTGCGCTATGAACCAATAAGCAGGAGCCCTGGCTGTGGAGCAGCCCGGAGGGAGGGTTTATCCCCTTAAGTCTCTAGGCTACGAGAACCAACAAACCCGCTCGTATGCCTCGTTTCCACCGAGCGGTGCACTACTGTTCGTTGCGGTACAGTGCGGCTCTGTTCACTTATATTGGCGTTTCCACCGAGCGGTGCGGTTCGGTTCGCTTATATTGGCGTTTCCACCGAATGAATGATTCAGAGCATGATGCATTTTAAATGGCATCACTTTTGGTCTTGTGTCTTCATTTTTCTTAAAACAATTGTAGCAGATTTTTTTATTTAGTTTTACAATTCAAGAGTAGGCCTGATTTGACTAATTGGCTTTGGAGCCTTGCCTTCTGCCCTTGTAGTCCAAGACATGCTGCCCACCAGCTTTCAAAGTACAATGCTGCCACTGGTGGATTTGTATCAATTTTATTCACGTAATTATCCCTCCCTGCTATTTTGTAGTTCACCAAAACACCCTGAAACAACTTGATTCTCACAGACTTATGCCACCATACGCCACTAACAGTGCAAGCAGGCCAATGGCAACGAAGCACGCAGTCCTTCCTCCCTCACTTTAAAAACCACCAGCCGCCACTGACACACAGACACACGGACACACACACACATACACACACACACACACACACACAGACTTGGACCTCCCTATGACTGGCCGTCCGGGTGGTTTCGTCAGCTTGATGTTGTCATTCTGCTCTGTGTGGTTCCAACATCACAGCGGCAAATCTCCCCAGACACAGTTTCCCAGCCGTTATCCGAAAGAAAACCTCTTGAAACAGTGTTCATAGAGAATACGGTCCGCAACAGTCCCCCTTGCGCTCAGACCACTTTCATTTTCAAACAGTTCTGGTGTTCTGGTGACCAGAGGCAAATCATTGTTTAGCAGTCGGTTCTGATGTGTTTCATTTTAACCTACATTATTATTTGTTATTCGTTTTTTATTGTTAGTAACCTCCAACCCTTCTTTAGTAGTCCATCCATTGCGTTTCCTGGATACATTATTTGTTTTTTGTTTTCTGGTTCCCGTATTTTCTGTTGACGTTTCTACATAGAGATGCTCCGACGATGTGTCGAAGGAATGGAAACCCTTTCCTTACAGACATCCAGACACAATCCCTGACAAACCCATCATACATACATCATGTACGCGTGTGAGAAGATATTTGTGTGTGTGTGTGTGTGTGTGTGTGTGTGTGTGTGTGTGTGTGCGTGTGCGTGTGTGTGCGCGTCTGTGTGTGTGTGCATGTGTGTGTGTGTGTGCACATGTGCGTGTGTAAGTGTGTGTGCTTGTGCGTGTGTGTGTGTGGTGTGTGTGTGTGTGTGTGTGTGCATGTGTATGAGTGTATTTGTATGTGTGTGCATGTGTGTTTGTGTGTGTGGGGGGCCCTTGTTCACTTGGACATTGCACGGCAGAAGGTGGCGATCGTAAACTGGATGCATTTCTTGCTGTGAATGGGAGAGATGACTAACTCATGCAGCGATGGGTGGAGGTGGAGGGGTGGTGGAGGAGGAGATGAAGGGCGGTGGCCGTGGTGGAGAGCGCTGGTGGAGCTGTGGTGGAGGAGGTGAAGAGGTAGAGGAGGTGGATGTAAGGGAGGAAGGAGGTGGTGGAGGGCATGGTGTAGGAGGTGAGGGCTGAGGGAGGAGGTGGTGGAGGAGGAGGTGGAGATGAGAGGTGGTGTAGGAGGTGAGGGCTGAGGGAGGAGGTGGTGGAGGAGGAGGTGGAGATGAGAGGTGGTGTAGGAGGTGAGGGCTGAGGGAGGAGGTGGTGGAGGAGGAGGTGGAGATGAGAGGTGGTGTAGGAGGTGAGGGCTGAGGGAGGAGGTGGTGGAGGAGGAGGTGGAGATGAGAGGTGGTGTAGGAGGTGAGGGCTGAGGGAGGAGGTGGTGGAGGAGGAGGTGGAGATGAGAGGTGGTGTAGGAGGTGAGGGCTGAGGGAGGAGGTGGTGGAGGAGGAGGTGGAGATGAGAGGTGGTGTAGGAGGTAGCTGTAAAGGGTGGAGGTGGTGGGGGAAGAGGAGGTTATATGTCTGAGATGGTAAGGCCATAACAGACGACAAGCCATCAAACTACAATCTGCAGTGTTCCTGGGGGTTTGCTGAGCAGATCAAACCAATATGGTAGCCGTGGCGCCACTCCATCGTGCTTCGGTTGGGCTCTGATCCTCTTTCCCACACCCCCACCCCTCCTCTTCCCCTTGTCTCCCCCTTCCTCCCTTCAAAGCCACAATCAAGGTCTGTTTTAATTCTTTATTTATATGTATTAGTCCCTTAATCCCGTTGTAAGCGACATATTGCACGGTTAGCAGAGCGGCGAAGAAAGGGTTAAAGTCTTGCTTGGGTGCAATAAAGCAACGCCCGACTGATCCCGCGTCTATTTATAGACGCACGTGTGTGTGCACATGTGTGCACATGTGTGCACACAAAAGGTCTGGCGCACGTTGTGTCCGCAGAGTGCACGTATCCGACACTGAGTCATTATTCCTCGTGTCGCGTCCCCCTCGCCGCTCGCCACTCGCCGTGCTCCGTCGGAAGCCCTGCACCCCCCATTCCCACGTTCTCCCAATCTCTCTCTCTCTCTCTCTCTCTCTCTCTCTCTCTCTCTCTCTCTCTCTCTCTCTGTGTCTCTCTCTCTCTCTCTCTCTCCATCCCTTGCTGACGCTACAGACTTCACGTGCGTGTCTCGGCCGTCCCCAACAAGCCCTGCTTTGTGATGGCGTGCGTCCTCAGTCTGGACATCGTCTCCATTGCCCCCCCACCCCTCAGGAGGACGTTTGGGTTCGGTGTGCTCCAGCCAAGAGCCAGCTGTACGTTGTGTTACTAACTGGTCTGCGGTCCGCCAGAGAGCGGCTCCTGGGGACGGGAACAAGAGAAGCAGACTCGGACGTTCTGTCCGTGGTCTTCTTGGCCCGGTCTGGGGTCGGGGGGGTGGGGGGGGGGGCTACACGGTGCACGGTGACGAAATGTTCTGCCAGCATGCTGTCACCGGCAATTAGGGTCGGCATCAACGCGCCCAGGGCCCCCCCTGCTTGTGAAACCCAGGGCCCCCCCTGCTTGTGAAACCCAGGGCCCCCCCTGCTTGTGAAACGCAGGGGGGTGGTGGTGTGGTTGTGGTGGTGTATGGAGGGCCGACCGTCCCCGGGCTGGTCCCCGGGGAGGGGGGCTTCGATCAGAGCCCAGAGACACGGGGTTCTGCCCGTCGGTTGGGTTTTGGTTTTCTAGGGATGTCTGCGGACGCAGGAAGGGGAATGGGAGTTTGGTAACATGGAGAAGTCTGGGAGGTTTAGACCTTTCACTGGGGTGGGAAACTGTCAGGAAATGTGGAGAGCGTAAATATGTAGATATATATATTTTTTATTCTTTTATTTAGGCCCCGTCCACACAGAGACGATTTTTTGGTGAAACCGCTTAAGTCTTAAAAAAACGTAAAAAAACTGACCTATGCGGTTTCGTGTTAGGATTCGTGTGACGCCTGAAACGCAAACGATGACGTCATCGCCCCCCGACCAGCTGGGGACGTTAGAGTTGCGTTGATTTTTTTATTTATTTATTTGATTTGTATTATTTTTGTAGCTTTAAATAAAGCCCCTTGGTAAATTTACTTTTATTTTTTTAAATAATACTTTTAATTACTAACTGTACATTAAAAAGTATTTCTGTTCAATCTAAAAGGTTTAACAACTGCTTTCTCCTCCTCGACTGTACGTTTATATACAGCGTGCATTGGGCTTGCGCGCAGGTTTGATGCGCTCCACTTTTTTTTGTGGAGAACCAGCGCCACACAGTCGCCTTGAATATGTACTAGAACGTTTCTACAGCTCGATGCGTTTTCGCACGAGTCCGTCTTTACATAGATATTCCTGAAACGCATCAAAGGAAACCGGATCGTTTTCTCCCGTGTGGACTGGGCCTAAGTGTCTACATTTACATTTAGGGAATTTAGCAGACGCTTTTTTTTATTATTATTTTTTTATTTTATTGATTTTTTTCACAACAAACAGAGGACAGACAGCACAGACATTGCCTCAGACTATAATACAAGATTAAATCAATGCGTTAACATACATGGGTTGCATTCATATACACACAAGTTGTCAAAGGAGAGAGTAAGATAATACATTAAAAAAGAAAAAAATAGAAAAAGGTGTCTATGATCTATTTGTGAAAACAAAGCATGGGCGCCCGTTCTGCAGTAGGTCCACAATATCACCAGGAAGATAATCAATGAAGGGTTGCCAAATATTATAAAAGGAGTTGTCGTTACCCTTTAATGTGGCACTGAGGCGTTCCATAGGAAAAACCTTAAATGCTTTTCCCATAATTCCCTACTTCTGTTGGCATTTACACAGTTAACAGAGAAAAGTTTTTCATAAAAAAGGGAGATTAATTTTTTATTGTTTAAGGCAGCTGAATTAAAATTGAGAAGGAAGCTTTCAATTTGAGTAAGGCTGAAAAGGGAGAAGGGGGCACAACACCATGCATCCACGAGGGGCTTTGTTTGATGTAGAAATTGCTTGAGCCAGCCTGAGATTATCCGAGCATGACAGGCCCAGTTGTAATACAGAAAATTGGGAAAGGCTTGACCCCCCTTATCTATTGGTAATTGTAGAGTTTTCATCTTTAATCTAGATTTCTTTCCATGCCATATAAACTTTGAGAGAAATATTTCAATATCTAAAATGGTTGTTCTATTGATCTTAAGTGGAAGCATTTGCATTCTGTATAAAGTCTGGGAAGTACATTCATCTTAATCAAGCTTATTCTACCCATCCATGATAGAGGGAGATCAAACCACCTGTTGAGGTCATTTTTAACTGCTGTCAGAATTGGTGTTATAGTTTAGTTTATACAGCTCTTCAATATTTGCGGATACTCTGATTCCCAGGTAAGTAAAGCCTGAAGTTGACCATCTGAAGGGGAAATTGACAAGAGCTGCCCGGTTTGTACCCTGAAATCATTCTAAATTGACTGATAATAGATAATAAAACAGGTATATATCTTTCTGGATTGGTAATAAACAGCAATATATCATCCTTGACGTGTACCTCTACCCACGGGGAAGATGTCAGACATTGATCCATTTACCAGGACCCTCGCAGCTGGAGAGCTGTATAGAAGTTTAACCCACTCTGTGAAACCAGAGCCCAACCCAAACCTATCGAGGACATCAAAAAGATACTCCCACTCCACCCAATCAAATGCTTTTTCAGCATCCAATGAGACAGCAAGGACCCTATTGTTTGTGCTTTGTGAGAATTGTATTACATTAAGGTGCCGTCGAACATTGGAGTATGAATATCTGTTTTTTATAAATCCTGTCTGATCTGATCTAATTAAAATGGGAAACATGCGTATTGCGTAAGACCCTGCCTGGCCTCTGGCCAATCGAGCAAGGAGCCTGCCGGGTTGGTTACCAGATTCAAACACAGCAGACGCTTTCATATGGAAGTAAATCTGTCACATCGGATTTAGAAAATAAAAAGCCATTGAATTTTAAGCACTGAATATTTATGCATTGAAATAACGTATCTGATTTTTTTTCTTATGAATTTAACTAAATATTCTAAACTAAAAAGTAAAAAAATGCAATAGTCTTAATTCAGATTCAAAATGCTATGTATTCATTTCAACTTAAATATTTTCAACGTCCCCAAATTCAACATGCCAAATTCAGCTGCAAAATTCAATGTACGAAATTCAGCGTTAACATCGGGGAACCCCAAGGAAGAGCAATCGATCCCAGATGCTAGATCGCGGTCAAGCAAGGAGAGCGAGCGGGTGTTACACCGTATTCTGCGACCCACCGAAAAGTGTGACCCCAGGGGGCGCTGTTGCACATTTTCTACAACGTGCACGAGTTTGAAGCGTAGACAGGCATCAGGCATGAAGTGGTTCACGTGCGGAAACACGCACAAGCTGAAAGTGTAACGTTTGTATCGTCATCGATCACTCGGAATGGGTGCATTCGTTATGGACACCGGGCAATAGCACGTTGGCTGAAACAAAACAATATGATATTGATATGCCTCTGTGGTGGCATAACGAGCCGACAGTATTGTGCACTGAGTGGCATGATACAGATAAGAGGATGATATGAGGTATGAGAATTAAAATCAGGTTGCTGTCGGCCGCTTCTTGCCGAGGCGCGCCGTGCTTCCACTGGGACTACAGGCTGCTGCTGTGGGCAACGGACGTCAGATCGCCCCAGACTCACACCAAACGTAGGCAAAGGGACCTCAGAGCCCCCCAAATTGGTGCCCTAATAAATTGGGCTCTTAACCCACTACAATTACCCTTACGCTGCATGCAAATCCATCCAAGTCACTGCAATCACACGCACACTTCACATATGCATTAGTTCATCGTTTATTTCACAAACTGCAGTAAAAGGGTTAAAAAAAACGGTGTGCATTATAACAAAAACATAAATACTCCCACCCCCCCCCACCCCCACCTAATCGTGCTTAATAAATACATTTGCTTTGATTTGATTAGCATTTTACAATCTCATTCAATGGATAGGACGACACAGTCCACCATCGTTGCTTCTTTCCCCATAAAAAGCTACAGTCAGGTTGATTTACCTTTGAGCATTTCCTACTATAGGCTACTGTATAAAATGCTGTTTAGAATTAACGTTTGTATCAAGAAAGAGAGACCCATCATCACAGCCGTTTTCGTTGACATGGCTAAAACCTGCTCTGCACATGCCTTCCCGCGTATGGGTATCCAACAAGTGACGCTCTTATTATTCCTGCTCGTTCTCCTTGCTTGACCGCGATCTAGCATCTGGGATCGATTGCTCTTTCTTGGGTCCCCCGACATTAACGCTGAATTTCGTACCTTGAATTTTGCAGCTGAATTTGGCATGTTGAATTTGGGGACGTTGAAAATATTTACCGGTAAGTTGAAATTAATACATAGCATTATGAATCTGAATTTAGACTATTGCATTTTTTTACTTTGAATATTTAGTTAAATTCAGAAGAAAAAAAACATACGTTATTTCAATGCATAAATATTCAGTGCTTAAAATTCAATGGCTTTTTATTTTCAAAATCCGATGACATCCGAGACAGATTAACTTCCATATTTTTATCCAAAGCGACTTACAATAAGTCCATTTGTCAGAAGAAAGAGAAACAATAATATATCGCTGTCAGTACAGAAAGGATGTTCATGGAACCAAGTGCCAAGCACTAACAATCACTAGGTTGCCCGTACACAACAAAGATAGCTAGGATAAGATGCGACACAACTAAGTACTATAACTAAGTACCACATACACTAAGTAGGAGGGG
>NC_140294.1:4610839-4615839 GCF_964030765.1 Micromesistius poutassou
TCCCCCCCCCCCCTCCCTCCCTGTCCCCCACAGAGGGCCTCATGGCCACGGAGCACCAGCCTCTGGAGGTCCTGAAGACCTCCGCACTCAACCACATCCCTACAGGTAGGACCTGGGGCCGGGGGGCTGGGGGGGCCGGGGGAGGGAAGTGTGAGTGTTGGTGCAAGTGTGTGTGTGGGTGCAAGTGTGTGTGTGCATGCGTTTCTGCAAGTGTGTGTGTGTGTGTGTTGGTGTAAGTGTGTGTGTTGGTGCAAGTAAGTGTGTGAGTGTGTTGGTGCAAATGTGTGTGTTTGCGCGCGTTTGTGTGTGCGTTTGTGATTATGTGTGTCTTTGTGGGTGTATTTGTGTTTCTGCTGTGTGTGTGTGTGTGTGTGTGTGTGTGTGTGTGTGTGTGTGCCAGTGAGAAGGATCTGTGTTTCTCTTATTCTACTGTGCTGAGCTGGGCTGCGTCCCGTGAGTGTAAGAGAGAGAGAGAGTTTCCCTTATCGTCCGTATTCAGAGGTTAAAACACAATACACTCTCTTGATAAGCAACGGTAGCACTCACTGTTTCTGCTGGAGTCCTATAACTCACCTGTACTCTGTGTCCTTGATGAGGTTATTTTTACTCTATGCCGCAGGCCACAGTGTTGAACAGGTATCTCTTGTCCAAAAACGTGCTACGAACAATACAAATCACAACTAGCGACATCAAGTTGAGCGTCATGATGTTGAATTTTGTAGCTGTAAGGATTTATCGGACATGCCTTGCGAGGTCCAGCCTAGGGTTAATCCGATACATCGGTCCAATATTGGCGTATTGTAAATTATTGGATATCGGCTTGTGAACGTCATCCATCTCTGAAAAATAATCAGTGTCCCCTGGGCCTATGGATTAAACTGCAGCACTGCATTGTATTGTACTGTACTGTACTGCTCACTGCTCACTGTATTGCACTGCACTGCACTTCTCAATGCACTGTACTGTACTGCTCACTGCACTGCACTGTACTGTACTGCATTGTACTGTACTGCTCACTGCACTGCACTGTACTGTACTGTACTTCTCACTGCACTGCACTGTACTCCACTGTACTGTACTGCCACTGCTCACTGTACTGTACTGTACTGTACTGCCACTGCTCACTGTACTGTACTGCCACTGCTCACTGCCACTGCTCATTGCCATTTCTGAAATATCGTAGGCTCTCCTCACTTTGTATTTTTTTGCTCATTTTCACGCAATGTATCCAAATGTACCACAAGCAATGAGGACACAGAGGGGGTTCCATCTCTCTTAGGGGAAATCATCGAATAAAGGAGTTTCTTTGACATTGTGTTTAACTTCATGATAACACTATATTACAACAAAAAAAACAAAATATATTGAATCGTTATGAGCTGGAGCAGTAATTGAACATGAACATCATAGTTTGATTCAAACTGAATATTTATCTTCTATGAATAATTTAAAAAAATAAGAGTGGGTAGGACTAGAAAAGTATTAAACTTCATCCTATCCCTTTTGAACATGAACTGTATTATTTGAGTTATTTGTTTCTCAGGATCCTGAGGATCCCATTTGTTTTGATTTATTTTATTTCTTGCATTTTATTATTTCTCATTATTTTGTCTATATTATTTTACAAATGTTCAATAAAAGAAAAGAAAAACGTTATCTAAAATGCTTCTAAATCAGCCTTTACTTATGCAACATTTGGTACCTTAACCTTGTTCATTGGTTAAACAATATCATCCATGAAGTGTTCTCGTTATATCCTGACGGGATGAAAGGAAAACGAATGAATGGTGAGAGACCAGGAAGAGGTGGTTGTCTCTTGGTCCAGCGAGGGGTTAATAGTACAGCGCCGCCCTCGCTCTCCACTTCAGGACCACGCCGAGGACTGATATTTCAGACTGATGACCTCAGTTTAATTAAAATCATTAGAGGGCCATTGAAGTGAACTTGCGTAAGTCTGAATCACATCGACCACTTGTTATGACTCATCCATGGTCCGCCACAATAAAAGCCCCCACTTTGAGGCTCAAAGGAGAGTTACTTGAATGCTTCTCTTATTTATTTATATTGTGTTCTTTGTCTAGAAAAACAAGGATGAACCAATAAAAATTAATAAGGTAATTTACTCAACATTTAAATTTGTTTTGCCATTGTTATATACGTAATACTGACGTTCTCCAGACTCGACCGGAGCATGTTCACTTTAAGACTTCAGACTTCATGCTCATTGTTAGCATGCTCAATGTTAGCATGTTGTCTTTGAGAATTAGGCGTGGATATGGATAGTAGCACATATGGGGTCATTTTACAGCTCTCCTTTAGACCAGAGAGAGAGAGATAGAGAGGTGACACTGAGGAAGGATGAGGGAGAGAAGAGAGAAGATGGAAGAGAGAGAGAGAGAGAGAGAGAGAGAGAGAGTGAACAAAACAGACACAGAGAGCGAGTCTGAGACCTGAGAGGGAGGGAGACAGAGTGGACGTGGGAGACGCGGGGGAGGGAGGGAGGGAGACCTTGGAAATGGAAGATGAACAACAGGGTGTTGAATAGAGAGGAGTTAATGTGAAGGACGACCACCACGGAGCAGATTTATGCACAACCTAATTACAGAATGAACTGTTCAGACTGTGCATCTCACATCGTCTCCACCCATACAGATAGATCAGTGCTCAATGTACACACCTAGTGTATGTCGTACTTAGTTAAAGTACTTAGTTGTGTAGCATCTTATCCTAGCTATTTTTGTTGTATACAGGGAATGGGTTAACCTAGCGATTGTTAGTGCTTGGCACTTACAACACTTACAACACTTACTTACTTGTACACACTTACTTACAGCGTCATTGGGGCAGTTTCCCCCTGAAAAAGAGGTCTTAACCTGAATTAAATGTTTTACGTGCAGCTAATTTAATTTGGTATTTCATACTTCTTCTCTGGGTACCCAGAACAACAAAGACCAAAACAATTAGGAAATGAAGTCTGCAAATCTCTCTTTTGGGAACACTTCCTGGAGAAAGATTCTGTGCTGAACTTTATGGACACATTGCAGATCCCAGCATGGAAGGGTTTTTATTAAGATAGTTATAGTTATTATAATGATTGTTAGAAAGTTATAGAGATATCACTCTCATGGTTCAGAATAAGCACTGGCTACCGGGGGAGAGATCTGACCATTCGACCGTTTAATGGTCGTAACAACGATCGTAACAAGACAACACTGTAAAAGTCGCTAAGAGCAATCAAAAGTCGATCATCAAAGTCACAACTCTTCTCTGTTTTGGCACTGCAGTGGTGGAACAAGCTCACCTGTTCAGAGTTCACCTGGACTCTGCATAGCCACCCCCCTGCTTATTGTGTACGTCCTGGCACATAATGTATGCACTTACTACATGTCGTACTCAGTTATAGTACTTAATTGTGTAGCATCTTATCCTAGCTGTCTTTGTTGTATACGGGGAATGGGTTAACCTGGTGATTGTTAGTGCTTGGCACTTGGTTCTATGAACATCCTTAATGTACCGAAAGATATATTGTTGTTTCACCTTCTCCTGACAGATGTACTTATTGTAAGTCCCTTTGGATAAAAGTGTCTGCTAAATGCCCTAAATTCAAATGTAAATGTAAAAGTCCCCTTCGGTCCCTGATCACGCTCCCGCCACCCGAGTAGGGATCCTCTCTGAGCCTGATGAGCCATTCAGACTTGCCCCCCCACATGGCTCTGATTCAAATGTGTTGTGTGTGTTTGCCCAATATTCCCGGCTCGTTTTCCGCCCGTGTTTTCCATAAGGCGTGTGTGTGACATCTTTACTGGCCACACTGGGTTCATCCCATCCCTGTGTTGCTCTTTCGGCCGGTAACCACGGCGATGCCTTACGACCACAGACTAATGTAATTGGACGCCATTGATTTGACCTCGTAGGGGGTGGGATGCAAATCCAGCGGCGGCCGACCGCGCCCGTTGCAACGGCCCCGGTCCCCCCCCCCCCGCGCGTGCGGTAACACGACACCGGCCGGGTCCGACTGCAGCTGCTGGTGCCACACCCTTCACCCGTGATTGGTTGGTTTCTGTATGGATGCTGCCGGGAAGGCGTGGCCTAATTCACTGTAGAGGATGAACAATGGATGCTTTGGTCTCTGGTCTCTGGTCTTTGGTCTCTGGTCTCTGCTCTTTGGTCTCTTTGGTCTCTGGTCTCTGGTCTCTGATCTTTGGTCTCTTTGGTCTCTGGTCTCTGGTCTATGGTCTCTGCTCTTTGGTCTCTTTGGTCTCTGGTCTCTGGTCTCTGATCTTTGGTCTCTTTGGTCTCTGGTCTTTGGTCTCTTTGGTCTCTGGTCTTTGGTCTCTTTGGTCTCTGGTCTCTTTGGTCTCTTTGGTCTCTAGTCTCTGGTCTCTGGTCTCTGGTCTCTGGTCTTTGTTCTCTTTGGTCTCTTTGGTCTCTTTGGTCTCTTTGGTCTCTGGTCTTTGGTCTTTGGTCTCTTTGGTCTCTGATCTTTGGTCTCTTTCGTCTTTGGTCTCTGGTCTCTGGTATCTGCTCTTTGGTCTCTTTGGTCTCTTTGGTCTTTGGTCTCTTTGGTCTCTGGTCTCTGGTCTCTTTGGTCTCTGGTCTTTGGTCTCTTTGGTCTCTGGTCTCTGGTCTCTTTGGTCTCTGGTCTTTGGTCTCTTTGGTCTCTGGTCTCTGGTCTCTTTGGTCTCTGGTCTTTGGTCTCTTTGGTCTCTGGTCTTTGGTTGGTTTTTAGTGCAGAAAGATGGCTGAATAATAATTTGAACAGACGTTCTGTCCAAAGCGACCTGCAGTGAACACAGGGGTTAGGGGGCTATGGACATTGGGGATCAAAGACAGTATCTCTCCTTTGCCCAACACCCCCTAATGACCATTACGAACCCCTAAAGCAACCCTCTTGCTCAATACAATTCCTCCCGTAAAAAAACCCCCACCATGGGCAGCATGAGGTTCCTGGTTTCAGAGCTGCTGTGTGTGGGGCGGCATTAGCTCAGGGGGTAGAGCGG
>NC_140294.1:4620839-4625839 GCF_964030765.1 Micromesistius poutassou
GGCTCTCCATCGTGATGTCGGTCAGCCATCACGATGACATCATCCATCGGCACAACCTTAATTCTTGTGTTTATGTCAACTTCTTTTGGACCTGCTCTCAGCTGTTTTTTGATCTCGGCCATTTGCTTCACTCTTTTTAACAAGCGAAGCGGGGCCAGCTTCTAAAGTGAAATGATGGTAATCTTTACTCTTACTCTTACTCTTACTTTAACATATTTTATAAGGCACTCCTCTAAATATGCAAAGTCGCAAAATGAGACATTAAATACAATAATGAAAATAATGGGGAAAAAGACTACGGCTGTTTCCCAATGTGAAGGTTTGTGAATGTTAAACCATAGGGCTTTCCCTGAGAGAGAGAGAGAGAGAGAGAGAGGAATAAAATGAGAGAGGGTCAGAATAAGAGAGTGAGGGTGAGAGGGAGAGAGAGTAAGGTAGAGTGAAGTAAAGGGAACATGGGATGGGAACATGGGAATATGAAGAGATGAAGCACATGAGAACGGTGTGTGTGCGTGTGTGTGTGTGTGATCTGCGTATGTGACGTTGCTTCCCAGAAAATCCCAGAGTAAACAGGCTGGCAACGGAGAGACCTCCTGTGACGTCACCAGAGAGAGAGAAAGAGAGAGAGAGAGAGAGAAGACACTTATTGGGTTTAAACAGAGAGGGAGGGGCGAGAGGCCCTTTACAGAGAGGAGGGCGGGTAGAAAACTTGTTAGGAGGGAGAGGAAGGGGAAGCCTGCTGTCACTGTCCACGCTTGTATACTATCTGGGGGAGGAGGAGGAGAAAGCAAAGGTAGAGGAGTCTCAGAGAGAGAGGGAGAAGAAAAAAAAGCTGCAGTGAACACAGATGGGTAGGTGCAAAGGTGTCTCCTCTCTCTCTCTTCCTCCTCTCTCTCTCGTCGCTCTCTCTCTCTCTCTCTCAGTCTCTCCCTTTTTTTCTCTCCCTGTCTCTCGGCCTCTCTCTCTCTCTCTCTCTCTTTCTCTCTCTTTCTCACTCTTTGTGACCGTGGCAGCCGAAGGATGCGATATGAATGAACTAAATATGCATGGTGTGTGTGTCCTCTGCTAGATGTACCGGCATTGGTTTGTGTGTGTTGGTTCCCAGTGTATATGCAGTGTCTGTGTCTGTCAAGGCTTATGTGTGTGTGTGTGTGTGTGTGTGTATGTGTGTGTGTGTGTGTGTGTGTGTGTGTGTGTGTGTGTGTTTCCACCGGTACCGCCGTTGCCACTAGAACATTGTGTCCAGCGCTACCAGGACTTGGACTGGGATGCGACGGCCTGAGCGGCGAGTTGAGCCAATGGAGTTGATGTCCTGTTGTTGTTTTGTTTTGGTTCTTCCTCCAGGAATCAATGTGTGCTCGCGCTGGCGTCTAGCTGTCATGACCGGGGAAGCGAGGCTGTGGGATAACTTTGATTCATTCATCAATTCTGCTTTTGTTTTGTTGTGTTCGAAGCGTTTGTTTTAAAGGTGCCATGTATAGGGTTTAGTGCCATCTAGTGGTGAGGTTGCAGATGGCCGCCAACTGAATACCTGCCACGGTAGCCTAGCTATGGCAACCTGGTACTCAAAAAGATGTTATCATGTCCGACAGCATCGAGAAGCCAAGTGTAAAGGGATGATTCCTTGATCGATTTATAATTTGTTTTTAGTTATTTAGTTTGTAGAGCTTACAAGTAAGATTTTGTTTTTAAAAATGTAAAACACGTCCTCTCTCCGTTTGTGTGCTCTGGGCTACCGTAGAAACACGACCATGTCATCTGAGCTACGGGGACAACATTTAGCTTCCAACGGACATTAACTATGCATTCTGTCCCAGAATAGCTGACAGATGTGGTTTCTGACCCAAGTTCCTTCGTATGTTCATCAGGATTTGATCCCCGGTAGTAAGTGTGTGCTCAGGCAGGGCTAATGTGCTAATGCTAGTGCATTGTCGCCTCACCTCATTGATCTGGGCTACTTGTCTCTGTTTCTAATTAGGGATTTAGGAGTTGGGTTCTGTCCCAAACCACTTCCAGCAGAAACAGAGATGGGTTATTAGGCTTCAGCTAGAGCCCTGAGGCAGCTCGGTGGTCCTACAGTTAGGCCGTCAGACAGGTGGACATGGGGGTGTCGAACACACAACCTTCTGGGCTAGGAACTACACACCCTAGCCACTGGGCTAACCGTTACCTCTTCCAGAGGCCATTGTATCTGTTTAGGGCCCTGATCGGCCCTGTTTGGAAACCAATTTTTGAATTAATTTTTACATGTAGTATCCGTCCGACGCTATCCTCCATCATGGTTTGTTACAGATGCTACTACTGATCACTATTTAAATTGAGAAAATGGCAACCAGCCGTCTGTGAATAGCCCCTCCTCTCCATGTACACTCTTATCAAAACATGATCATGTGCGAGGGCAATGATTGTTGTTGGCTTTTCCCCTGCAGATAGGGCGGCCGGCCGAACTCCTGAAACAAAACAGTCAGGGGTCCATCAATGAGGGAGGGACAAACCAAACTTTCATCCAACACAGCGCCTCATTCGCCGTGACTTCTCCGACACTCGTATCGGGAAAAAAGGCTATAGAAAATAGTTTCCACTGATGTATACATATCGGAGTTCAGTTGAACCTGTATTATACAGTCCATGTTAAGTCAGTTGAACCTATATTATACAGTCTATGTTAAGTCAGTTTAACCTGTATAATACGGTCTGTGTACTGAATAATACGGCCTGTATAATACCTGTATTAGATACAGTCCATGTTAAGTCAGTTGAACCTGTATTAGATACAGTCCATGTTAAGTCAGTTTAACCTGTATTAGATACAGTCCATGTTAAGTCAGTTGAACCTGTATTAGATACAGTCCATGTTAAGTCAGTTGAACCTATATTATACCCACTGGCCGCTCAGCTCGTTACCTGCTTAATAACGTTGTAGCTAGCGGGAAACCAAAATGCAATTTTAATCCATTGGGAACATTTGAAACGTGAGACCTATCAGGTTTAATTGTGTTTTAGTTGGGCTGTTGTTTAGGGCAGGGTGATTTGTAAGTAGCCTATGGTGTAGAAACATTGGCCAAACGACGGCTGTGTGGCCCTTTGCCGTCTCTATGGGGGGTAAGGCCCTCTGGAAGGAAGAGGCTGCCCACTCCTGCACTAGAGCCTGTTTAATCCCCCAGGTCCACGTGGGTTTTGTCTTTTCATTTGAAAGGTGTTGCTGCCGGGGGTCTCTCTGACCTGCTTCCTCACCAGGTGGTTTAGCTGTGCTGTGGTTTGGTGTGTGTGTGTGTGTGTGTGTGCGTGTGTCCATGTATATTTAACTCTAGCCTCTGTATTTGTAAAGATTTTAACAGAAGCTTAATTTGTAAAGAAAACTAAAATATATAAAACTGACGCAGAGGTCCTTAACTTTCATATAAATAGATTGTTCACATTTTATTGAGTGACTGTTGATGGTTATGTTGTTGTTTGGGTTTTTTATGGCAAGAGAGCAAATTATTAATTTAGTTGATCTGGCAGTTGGAAACCTCTGCAACATGGAAAGATGATCATTGGTTGCTTAGAGCATCCACCGAATGCCAAAGAGACTCCTTCTCCATGGAAACCACCAGTGACACTTAGAGGAGACAGCAGAACCCAGCACCAAACGAAAAGTTCAGAAAAGTATTCGAGACGTGGAGCAGTGACACTCAAACATGCGTACTTTAATGAAGTTCAATTCAATTTTTGAACGCTCAAGACTATTCGTACACAAACAAAAACAATCCATTCCAGTCGGACCTCATCTGGAGTGTACTACAGGTCCTCGTTGCGTGACTTTTGGTGGAAACAAGGTAGCCCACTGGCTGGGCTAGTGACACGATGTGTGCTAGCCTCTCGCTCAAAAGCAGTTAATGAGGGACATGATATTCACAGGGACCCCTTCAGTCACTTCCACCTCTTCTCCAGTAGTGTCCACTGCCTCACCGGATGACATCTGAGGTGGACTGGAGTGAGACACCAGACCACATAATATCAGGGCGGGACTGAGCGACACCAGACACTGTACTCCACTAATGGCTTTGGTCTGGTTGTGGCGTCTCATGTTGGGAGCACAGCAAAGTGTTAATTTGTCAGCACGAAAACACTCTTTGTGTGTGTGTACACGTGTGTGCACGTGTGTGTGTTTGCTAGCTTATTAACCTCAGAGGCCCGGGCAAGTGTTTCTGGCTCACGGCGCGCTCCCCAACAAACAAGTAGGTAAATAATCGGCCAATCGGCTGACTGTTTATTTGGCTTTAGCGGCGGAGGAGGCCGTGTGATTGGCCCACTCCGGGTCAATGCACACCTTGTCCGTCGACTCACACTCGTTTCTCACCGTCGCCGTCCGCTCACCCCGGCAACTGTAACACACTACAGCTCAGTGCTTCTGACCAATAGGAGGACAGGGTACCAACGTACGTGTGTCAGCAGACTTGAACTTCCTGCCAGAGCTGATTTATAATGGGTCAGATGATACTGTTAACCATAGCGTCGCTCTCACGGTGTTCACCTTCTATCCTGAGCGGACTGAAGGCCGTCGTGCGGGGTTGAGGGGAGCGTAAAGCTCTGGAGACGGTCTGTAGTTTGGGCGGCATGTGTCTCAGGAGGTAGAGCGGGTTTGCTGGTAACCGGAAGGTTGCTGGTTTCGATCCCCGGGCTCCTCGAGTAACACCTCACCCTGACTGCTCCGGACGAGCTGGCGGTCACCGTGCATGACGGTGAACGTATGGGCAATATTGTGAAAAACTTTGTGTGGCCGCTGGTTAGAAAAGCGCTGTATAAATGCAGTCCGTTTACCATTGCACCGTTTTTTATATTCATTTTGCGTTGGTCAATAGTAGCACGAAGAGTGCACCGCGCCCGGGAGCTCAGCTCTGGCCGTTGTGTTGCCCCGAGGCGGCTTTTTCTTTCTGTATTCAATCGCCGTGACCGGGCCGGACATGCACATGGTTGGCCTTCGTGGGTATCGAACCCTGGCAGTGTTAACCACTTGA
>NC_140294.1:4635839-4643339 GCF_964030765.1 Micromesistius poutassou
TAACAACGGAAAAATTAATTAGTTAGATTACCTGTTACTGAAAAAATAACGGCGTTACCTAACGCCGTTATTTTAAACGGCGTTATTCCAAACACTGCTCGGATGAAGCACTGGGAAGGATTTAAGCACACGGTTTCCACACCGCGGGCGCGGTTATCCACCGCGATAATAATTTTATTTGAAATGAAAACGGTAATTGTTATTGACAACATTTTTATTGCGGTTTACCGTTACACCGGTAACCGTTACATCCCTACTGGTGTAGATGCCCAGCAGGCGAGGATGCAGGCTCCGTGCTCTTTGACTGCTGTGGTTTCCAGTTATTTCCGTAGCTCTGCAAACTTAGTCAACCACAGTGTTGAGCTCTTCAGCTCAATCAGCTGCATTTCCATGTCCTGTGTCTCCAACCTGTCAGGGATGAATCCAGTTCATGTCCATCAAAGCTTTCGGGCTTGATCAGGAAAGAGAACATGGGTCCGAACCTCTTGAAGTCCCCAAATCTTGTTGTGAACTCCGACACAAGCTTGTGCATATATGCAAATATTTCAGCGGTGCTGATGTTGCGCTGGGAGGACAGCTCTCTAGTGTCGGAAGTAGCGGAAAGTGGAGGTAGCAATATCATTTGAAAATACTGCTAACTTGCCGACAAAAGCGTCCATGTGTCGAACATGTCCAAAACAGTTTGCCCTGCACCTTGCAGTCGGAGATTGAGCTTGTTAAGGTGTCCCGTTATGTCCGTCAGAAACATGAGTTTCACCACCCACTGCTCGTCCTCCAGCTGTGGATAGTCTTGGCCTTTTTCGGACATAAAGGCCTTGACAGCATCAAAGCAGCCGACAAACCACTCCAAAACCTTTCCGCAGCTTAGCCACCTCACAGCTGTGCGGAGAGGGAGATCGCTGTATGCGCTGTCCATCTCCTCGAGCAGGGACTGGAACTGTCGGTGCGTCAGTGCAGATCGCTTCACTATAAAGTTGATCACCTTTGCCACAGCAGCCATCACCTCATTGAGATCCGAATTGGACATTTTTGCACACAGGTTTTCTTGGTGTATCATGCAGTGCAGTTTCATGATGGGGTGGCAGACTTTTTCTTCAATCAACCTGACAGCTCCCCTTTGTCTCCCGACCATGGCGGGAGCGCCGTCTGTTGTTATTGCGAAGATTTTGCTGATGTTGCTCCTCAAAATGTTCCATAAACACCTTGGCTATGTCCTCACCCTTTGTAGTGCCAGGCATTGGCTTAAGGCAGCAGAGTTCCTCTCTTACAGTTGAATGATCACAATATCTTGCCATGACTGCCAAATGTGGAATGTCATTCACGTCAACGCTCTCGTCAAGTGCAATGCTAAACACCACAGCATCTTTTAACCCTGCTGTTTGCTGCGCTCTGACATTTTCTGCCATTTCATCAATGCGTCGCTGGACTCTTCTTGCTGACATGGGAATGTCCTTTATTCTTGACTTTATACTTTCTTTGTTTGGCAAGCCTTCGAACAGGGCATCGGAGCAACCGAGAAAAGCTTCCATAATATACTCGCCATCAGTGAAAGGCTTACCATGTTTTGCGATGCAGTGAGCAATGCGATAGGTAGCTTCAGTGGCATGGTTTTTAGTGGTGACAAAGACTTTGAGGGCGTTTGCTTGCTTCCCATACCTGGACACTGCACCCTGAATTGATTCTGCCTTATCTGCTTTATCTTTGATTGATTATGTTCTCTCTTGCTTGGTCTCAAAATGAGGCTTCACACTGGAGGTTCGGCAAACAACATTTTCGAAACATAAAGTGCACACAGCACGATCCTTTTGAAAAATGGAACCAAAGTCTTCTGTCCATGAGGACTGAAATGCCCTTACTTTAACTTTCTTAGTTGGCGGCACCATCAGCTTAGCGAAGTAGCCTACTGCTGCCGCTGAAATGTTGGCACTGAGGAAAGCGGCGAGCCACCATGGGAAATGTGCGCGGGAGGGCGCAGTTAAGACAGACAGGTCCCGCTTAAAGCCGTTGCTTTTAATTGCAGGGGAGACGAGAAGAATATTTTTTTATTTATTGCAAGCGTGCCAATGATTATGCTACCACATTACAGCGAAAAAGATAATATTTTTTAAAGAAATTTAAAAAATCGATATTTTATTTTTTTTGCAAGCGTGCCAATGATTATGCTGCCACGTGCCAGTGGTGGCACACGTGCCTAGGGTTGCCGACCCCTGATGTAGACTAACAAGGAGTGGGGACAAGAGAGTAGGTCCACCCCCAACCCACACTATAGTGTACTACTATAGTGTACTACTATATGATACCGTATTATACCATGTAGACTATACTAGATACTCTACTATATTATACCATATTATACCATGTAGACTATACTAGATACTCTACTATATGATACTGTATTATACCATGTAGACTATACTAGATACTCTTCTATATTATACCGTATTATACCATGTAGACTATACTAGATACTCTACTATATGATACTGTATTATACCATGTAGACTATACTAGATACTCTTCTATATTATACCGTATTATACCATGTAGACTATACTAGATACTCTACTATATGATACTGTATTATACCATGTAGACTATACTAGATACTCTTCTATATTATACCGTATTATACCATGTAGACTATACTAGATACTCTTCTATATTATACCGTATTATACCATGTAGACTAACAAGGAGAGGGGACAAGAGAGTACGTTCACCCCCACCCACACTATAGTGTACTCTACTATATTATACTTTATTAAACCATGTAGAGTCAGACTATACCGTATTATACCATGTAGACTCTACTAGATACTCTACTATATTGTACCGTATTATACCATGTAGCGACGCACACACAGATACGTATGATATATGCCAACCCCAATCGATTATCAATTAGTCATCTCTTTTTCCTAAACATGATCAGCTGACAGATCCTCGGTCAGCTAATGAGAGCTGGGATTTTAGTTTTGTACCATGCGCAAGAAGTGTGTGTTTGTGCAAGAGTTTTGTAGCGTGTGCGAGTGGTGTGGTTGTTTGCGCCATGCATGTTTTGAGTGTGTAAAAGTGTTGAATATGTGCGCACATCACATGCAGGTTTTGTGAGTGTTTTCAAGTGCTTCAAGGATATCATCCAATGGCGTCCCATACAGGCTGCTGAATGATCCCTGTGGCCTTGGCTGCCTCTCTCTCTCTCTATCTCTATCTTTATCTCTATCTCTATCTCTCTCTCTCTCTCTCTCTCTCTCTCTCTCTCTCTCTCTCTCTCGGGCCGGTAGACCTTGAGAGGTTGAACACCTAGGCTCTGAGCCGTGTCTCACCTGTCCCTGTCTCACCTGTCCCTGTCTCACCTCTCCCTGTCTCACCTGTCCTTGTCCCACCTGTGTCTCTGCCCCACCTGTGTCCCTGTCTCACCTGTCCATGTCTCACCTGTCCCTGTCTCACCTGTCCCTGTCTCACCTGTCCCTCTCCAGGTGCGGTGGCGAGCACCGAGGTCAAGATGCGTCTGCAGGAGTTCGTCCTGAACAAGAAGAAAGCCCTGGCCCAGCGCAGCATCAACCAGGGAGGAATCCCCAACGACGCCCCCTACTGGTACCGGTGAGAGACACACTGCTTTAAAGATCATGCCACATCATGCTTTTTTAGGGTTAATAATTAATGAATTAATTTAATCACACACTGATCATTTCTGCAAAACCAATTTCAGCATCTTTCAAAAACGTTCTGTTTTATATCATGTCGCTTTAAGGCCCCCCTCCCGAGTAGCCCAGTCTGCTGCGATTGGTCAGCACACCCACTCTGTTGTGATTGGTCGAACGTTCACACAACGTTCAAATGACACCCCCCGAGAAGCTGAAAACACTGCGGGTAGCCGACTTCAGCACCGCCCACTGCACACACTGTTATTGAAGTAAAGTTTGAGCGAACAAGCTGAAACAAGCAAACAAGCTTAGCAAACGTAAAACATGTGTACATACTTCATATAACAGTCTAGAGCAAAGGGAAAAGTCGAAAAAGGATGACATCACCCCTTTAACCCTTATCACCACCAGAACCTAGTGCACTGGACTAAGACGGGCTGCCCCCTACTGGTCCCAGTGAGAGAAACACTTCTTTAACTCTTATGACAAATAACTGAAACGTGCTACACCAGACTATACTGGAGTGTTCTATACGTTACCCTACAGGTTGTGATCTGCCCCCTAGTGGTAGCAGTGAGAAAATCACTCCTTTGTAGTAGTAGGCATTTATAGAAGAACTATATTCCAAACGTCGGCATGCAAACACAGATCTTCAGTGTTGTTTCTCACACGCGCAGCACAGAATGAAAAAGTGCTAAGTGATAAAATAAGTATGCAAATCCCTGGTGTTGTACACCAGGAAGAGGAGCTTATCTGAACACAGCTTTGGGGGGACTCACCAGTCCTGAGTGTGTTCTGCGTGTGTTCCTCTCCAGGAAAACCCAGCACAGTTCTCTGGACCAGAGCTCTCCCCCACAGACGGGCCTTTCCCCCTACAACCACCCTGTCCTGGGAGTCTACAACCCCCGAGACGACTTCCCCCTGCGCAAGACCGGTAGGCTGCGGGGACCCCACTCACACACACACACACACGCACCTACGCATGAACACACACACACACACCTACGCATGAACACACACACACACACACACACACACACACACACACACACACGCATGCACACACACAGATGCATAAGCACTTGAACACCCATGTATCTATCTTTACACACATCACATGTGACACAACACACATTAGTCTACCTGAGCTCCAAATATGGTCATGCACCAAACTCATACACACGCTCTGAAAAGCATTTTGCACACAACTAGACTGTGTTTGTCTGTGTATATGTGTGGGAGAATTTTAGACCTCATGTCCCGATTCTCCAAACACCTCCTCTCAGTCTCTCTCTCTCTCTCTCTCTCTCTCTCTCTCTCTCTCTGTCTCTCTGTCTGTCCATTTTCATTAATGAGCCCTTTACGTTTTTTCACGCTTCCTAAGTAGGGCATCTATCCATAGAATGGTGCAATGCATGCACACACACACACACACACACACACACACACACACACACACACACACACACACACACTCACACCAGAGGCATGTTGGTCTGCGCCTGTAGGTTCCAGACATTGCAGTATGCAATTAGTCCACCCCCTATCCCTGAACGTGATTGGTTACAATGCTGTCAGACAAGTCCAAACCCCTCTTGAAGTGCTTGGACGGTTTCTTGGGGAAGCCAGTCTGCCCAAGAGCTGAGGTCTTAGAACGTGCTTTGGAGAACAATAAAGCCAATTGTTTCACATCAGGCAGCTTGCAGTTGTTAACCAAACATATAACTCTGTGTGTCATAATAAATAAAAGCAGAATCATCAGGCACAGTGAACCATAGCCGGCCTTGAATATTGGCATAACTCTCCATTGAATATCAACAGACCAGGAAATATAAACCTTAAAAATGCTGATGACAAAAAGTACCACATTGACTCACTGTAGTGTAACATAGTTATAGTAGTAATAGTTAGCACGAGATCAGAGGCAACATTTGTGCGTGCGGGGGCGTCCGTTGTGTGGTGCGTCGCTTTACGTGCGCGCTCAATGAATCGTTTCTTCCTCACAGGCTTTATTGTTGCTCTCACAATCAGAGAACTGCTGAGCGTGAGTGCAGTTACAGTGTTTACAGTGATGATTTGTGTGCATGCATGTGTTGGTTGTGCGCACAAAGTCGTTTTTGCTCACAATTCTTTACAGTGATATGCTGCCATAGACGTGCTATATATATTATAGGCTGCTAAATAACCTTCTGTGGATTCATCTGCTGCTGAAGCAGACAGCGAGCACACAGCAGGGAAGACAGGAATAGGACCGCAGGCACCACCATGTTTGGAAATTGGTGTCCTTTCTCTCCTTTTGCATATATATACACAGTATATTTACATTTGCATTTACATTTAGGGCATTTAGCAGACACTTTTATCCAAAGATAAGTACATACAATAAGTACATTTGTCAGAAGAAAGAGAAACAATATATCGCTGTCGGTACAGTAAGGATGTTCATAGAATCAAGTGCCAAGCACTAACAATCACTAGGTTAACCCGTTCCCCGTATACAACAAAGATAGCTAGGATAAGATGCTACACAACTAGGTACTATAAATTAGTATGACATACAATAAGTGCACACATTAATTACCAGGACGTACAACACACAATAAGTGCGTACATTAAGTGCCAGGACGTACAACATACAATACGTGCATACATTAAATGCCAGGACGTACAACACACAATAAGTGATGCTGATGATTCACCCTGAATTCTCCATATTGTTACAGCTGCGATACCGTTGCATAACGGTTGTAATGAAATTTGGACGGTCTTATCACACAGTTAGACCTGCATTATTGAAACTGTGTCAAACTGACTGCGTTTACATGCTGGAGCATAATCGTGTAATGAACGTATTGAATAAAGATTGGATTCATGTAAACAGGTTTATTCGATCTGCTTCGCCAAAAGGATCGTCTCAGGACCGGATTTGCGAAGTCGATAGGATAGCTGGGAGCCGGGAGCTGAGCCGGTCATAGGCGGCTATCTACCTGCATGTGTACTCGATCGTATCGTATTGCCGGGAGTTAGCGTCCTGCGCATGCTCGAGAATTTCGGCCGGGGATTTCACCCGGAATTTCTATTGCCGCCGCCGCAGCAAAAAGCTCCATTTGTTCCCTCATATGCATTTGTTAGGGGTGCACGATAATTATCGGGCCGATAACAGAAATTATTACGTCATTCCGATAAGTCCAATATCATGACGAAAAGCCCCGATAACATAGCCTATATAATTTCAGTGCCCCGCTCCCACTAACGCTAAATTAAAGGTCTTATCGTAACCCTAAAAATACACATCATACAATAAATTACAATACATGAGTTCATAACTGCACGCGGATATAGAAAATGTTTTTTATTATTATTAGCTTACACCTTTCCCCTGCTGTCGGCTCCCAGACCGTAGTTGAGGAGCACAGCGTCGATGTTCTCTCGGGGGTACCACCCTTCCCTTTGACCGGCAGTGGGTCTGCTTATAGGTTAGAATATGGTCTGAATGAAGCGGCCGCCAATGATTGACAGGCTGGGTACTTTATTCTTAGTTTCACTAACGTTACAATACACGTTTGCACAGACACAACCGGACTCGTTCGTTACTTCACTAAACTGACACACACTACCGCTCGCTCTCCTCGCTCGTCCACTCACTCACACACACACACTGCCATTCCCGCGCACACACATACGCTACTCTCGTAACACTTATTATTGACAACAGTTAGCTGAACATTATAGGGTCCCTTCCACTCCCTGTTTTCTCAGTTAAACACAGAGATCAACTACATTTGTCCCAGTGTTTGTTAGATGTGAAAAGAAGTACGCCTTTTTTATTCGTCGTTTCTTCTATTTGTCTGTA
>NC_140294.1:4648339-4650839 GCF_964030765.1 Micromesistius poutassou
GTTAATATTTTATTTAAAATATAACCACACATATGCAACTCTTCAGGTGACTAATAAACCATACAATAATACACACTAATAAACCTTACACACATACACACACACCCAGACACACTCACACTGCACATTGTTTGCCCCCCCCCCCCCCCCCCCACCCTCGGTGCACTCATTAGCTCAGCTAACGAGCGGCGGTTGGTATGTCAGTGCTGGCGGCCGGGGGACAGAGGAGTGTGTGACACCCATTCAGCGGCTGTCAGCACCCGTTAGCCCACCGCCAATCACAGCGCCTGGGCTATTTTTGGCCTGGTGAACTGTGTGTGTGTATGTGTGTGTGTGTGTGTGTGTGTGTGTGTGTGTGTGTGTGTGTGTGTGTGTGTGTGTGTGTGACAATCCCAACTCATCCATTGGGATGAGCCTTTCATTTTGCTGTGATGGTTTTGTGCTGAAGTGTTCTTTGTGTTGTGTAGCGTAGTGGGTGAGTGTGTACTGTGTACTGTGTTGTTCTTAACGTTGGCTGACCGTAGGGTGAGGGCACCGTTAACGTAGTTCAGCTGAAACACCGTTTTCATCACACCACCTTCTTTCATTTGGTTGAAATCCACCTTTCCCTCTCTCCCACCTCCACCTCTCCCTCTCTCCCACCTCCACCTCCCTCCACCTCTCCCTCTCTCCCATCCACCTCCCACCCTTTCCCCTTCCTGTCTTTCTCTCCTCCCCCTTCTCCTCTCCTCCGCCACCTCCTTCCTCTCCCTCTCTCCTGCCTCCTGTCTTCTCCCCCTCCTCCCCTCCCTCTACCTCCTCCCCTCCTCCACCTCCTCCCCTCCTCCCCCTCCTCCTTCCCCTCGCCCTTTCCCCCCTCTCCTTCCCCCTCCTCCCCCTCCTCCTCCTCCTCCTCCTACTCCTCTCCCCCTCCTCCTCCTCCCCTCCTCCACCTCCTCCCCTCCTCCCCCTCCTCCTCCCCCTCGCCCTTTCCCCCCTCTCCTTCCCCCTCCTCCCCCTCCTCCTCCCCCTCCTCCTCCTCCCCCGCTCCTCCTCCTCCTCCTCCCCCCCTCCTCCTCCTCCTCCTCCTCCTCCTCCTCCCCCTCTTCCCCCTCCTCCCCTCCTCCCCCTCCTGTATCCTCCCCCTCCTGTATCCTCCCCCTCCTCCCCCCCTCCCTCCAGGCCTCTCCATCCCGTCAGCGGCGGCCTCCATGTCTAAGCTCCAGAGGCAGCACCGGCCCCTGGGGCGGACCCAGTCGGCGCCCCTGCCCCAGGGCAGCGGGGCCCCCTCCAGCCACGCCCCCGGCCACACCCCCAGCCACGCCCAGGTGCTGGCCCTGCAGCAGCTGGTGGTGCAGCAGCAGCACCAGCAGTTCTTGGAGAAACACAAACAGCAGTTCCAGCACCAGCAGCTCCACCTCAACAAGGTGGGGCGGGTGTGTGTGTGTGTGTGTGTGTGTCCGTGGGTGTTGCTGTTTCTGTTTGTGTTTAGCTGTGTGTGTGTGTGTGTGCGTGTCCGTGGGTGTAGCTGTGTGTAGTTGTGTGTCTTTGTAGCTGTGTGTATGTGTGTGTGTGTGTGTGTGTGTGTGTGTGTGTGTCTGTGGATGTGCTCAAATGTGTGTATATTCACCTGTGTGTGTTTGCGAGTGTGTCTGTTTGCGTGTGTGTCGGCACACACATGCCTTATCTCTCGTTTGTTATTTTCCCTCCTCCGTGTGTGTTCCTGTGTCACTAGATGTTGCGTGCTTGGTTGTTTTTCCCTCGACCTGTGCTGCCATGGCAACACGGCGGAAGCCCCTGCCTTATATGGTCACGGGAGGAAGTGGCAGGCAGCTGCAGCTCCATTCACTTTATCCGTTGCCTAGCGCCCGGCTTACTACTGAGAACCGTTGACAGTTGGAAGTCATCCCTTTGGAGGGAAACATACTGAAGCGCTGGTCAATAGTTGATGAGTCTGTCCCAGACCCAGATTATAACACACACACACACACACACACACACACACACACACGCATACTTAGACACCATGCTTGTGCCAGTACATGAGTAGTTCAGAGGAACTCAACTTCTTACACCTAATACGGCTCGCTATCGATAGCGTGACCATAGATATGTTTCTATCCAGCAAGCAACTGCTCTAGCAATGGGCTTTTTAGTTACCTGACTAGCAATGAGCTAAATTTTAGCAGCAAGATGACTATGAGCTAACTGGCTAGTAATAAGCTAGTGGACATTACCAAATTAATACTTAACTGATGAGGAATTAGATGACAATGATCTTACTGACTAGCAACAAGCTAACTATCAGGTTATTGACTAGTAAAGAGCTAATTATGAGCTAACTGACTTGCAACAAGCTGACTATGAGCAACCTGGTCTAACTCTGATGCGACGGGCTAGCAGAGCTAACTGTGTGCTCACAGACTAGCAGCCAGCCAGCTCGGATCGAACTGACTACAATAAGCTTACAGTGGGCTAACTGACTAGGGACGAGCTTACGATGAGCTAACTGACCAGCGAC
>NC_140294.1:4658339-4665060 GCF_964030765.1 Micromesistius poutassou
TTATACTTTTCTGAAGAGTCTCGCTTTTGCTGACAGCCGTTCATTTATTACTCGTTGCTTCTCTAGAGTGCACTTCAAATGTATTGAAACACAGACATAAATCCCCCATTTTAACTCTCTCCCCATCTCTCTCTACCGCCTGTTGTCAATTGAATTCAAAGAGCTTTATTAGCATAGGAATCGTACATTGTCAACACACAAAAGAATAAAATAACAGACGAATTGGTTTCAAAGTATAACAAAAAAAACAATGAATTAGTGAAAATGTACTTGAATTATCTCTATTTCTCTGTCCATCCATCTCTCTCTACTCTCTCTCTCTCTCTCTCTCTCTACATCTCTCTCTCTACCTCTCTCTCTCCCTCGCTCTCTCTCTCTCTCTACCTCTCTCTCTACCTATCTCTGTCTCTCTCTCTCTGTCTCTCTCTCTCTCTTCATCTTTATCTGTACCTCTCTCTGTCTCTCTCTCTCGCTCTCTCTCTCTCTCTCTCTCTCTCTCTCTCTCTCTCTCTCTCTCTCTCTCTCTCTCTCTCTCTCCATGTGTCTCTACCCCTCTCCCCCAGGGGATTCTGTTATTTCAACTCAGTGGCGATCGCTGCAAAGCTGCTGCAGCAGCGACTCAGCGTCAACAGAATCCTTATCGTGGACTGGGTCAGTAAACACACGCACACACATACACACACACACACACACACACACACGCACAAACACATACATATGATTAACACACACATATATACACACATTAGAGATGCGCGGTTGGCGGTCTAAACCGCGGATCGGGCAGCTGATAGTGACAAAATTTTTGATTTTTATTAAATTTGGGCGGGGTGGCGGTTTAACCAATCAAATTAAAATGATATACACATTGATAATATCAGCGGGTAGGTGCGGTTTTGAATATTTGTCAAAATGTTGTGCAGATGGGTGGTGGACGGATGATGCGTTTTGTGATGCGATTGCGGATGAAATAATAGCCCATCCGTGCATCTCTAACACACATACACACACACACACACACACACACACACATAACACACAAACACACACACACACACACACACACACACACACACATAACACACAAACACACACACACACCCACACCCACACACATAACACACACATACAAACACACACACACACACACACGTAACACATAATCTCCAAGGACTTGACATTACAGCACACTTAAGGGTAAAAGATGGTTCTGCATTGAACGGCCCAGAGGTCCACAGCTTCTGAAGGACAGAACAGAACAGTTAGATCTTTTATTATGGGACAGGGAGCCATACTCAAGTTCACTGAACATGAGTTAACCAGGCTCTTTATCACCTGGATTCAACTCAATGAGCCGTAATTCATTAGAATTGCCATACGGACACAATTGTTTCTCAGGCAATTAAAGTGCAACCAGAAACTAGATAACATACATTTATTACAACTTCAATGATGGCGCCAAAGGGAGTAAACAAGTGCGTTTGTTGACCCAATGACCTCACTTGTTGACAGTTGTTGATAAAGTGGCCATGTGGCATCAAGTGACATCACCTCCAGTCACCCAATCAGAGAGAAGCTGCCGATGCAGTTTGACAGAACTGGTAACCCAGTTTCAGTTCCTGTCATCGCGATATTCAACAAACAAAGAATAAGTAAGGGATAATGTATAGAACGCCGGTCCCAATAATGCCCGGCGTTCATTACCCCTTACTTATTCTTTCGACGTTCTATACATTATCCTGCTTATTACACGGCTACTTGCCAAAACTGTTGACGTCGCTTAGCAACCGAATACGCTGGGGTTGATAAGTTACTGGACTACTTGCGGAGTGATACAAAAGACGTGAATCAGAGGCAAAAAATCCACTTTCCTTCCAATTATCAAAAAATAATTGACCACCGGAAGTCGGGAAGGCCCATTCAAGTTAACGGAGCATTCCACAGCATTGAGAAAAGCTGTGTAATAAATATAAATAATCATTTGCATTGACGATTAACAACGCAGATAATTATACTGAGAAATTGTACAAAACACAAAAAGCTCTTTGTGTTTCTGGGCACTAAGGTAGTTTAGTTAATCCTGTACGGGAAATTAAAACAAACTTAAATCACTCTTTTTAATATTTTACTCATTAAATTACTTTTTTATTACACTAGTGTTGCTCTTTTATGACTGACCGTAATGCTCGGCGAATAACTGATGGTGATTGGTCGAGGAGAGTTGAGTGATCGGTTGTGCGCTGCTCTGCTTCCCGCCTCTCAGGACGTTCACCATGGCAACGGCACCCAGCAGGCCTTCTACGACGACCCCAATGTCCTCTACCTGTCGATCCATCGCTATGACGACGGGAACTTCTTCCCCGGCAGCGGTGCGCCCGATGAGGTGAGGCAGAGAGAGAGAGAGAGCGAGAGCGTGCGAGAGAGAGAGAGAGAGAGAGAGAGAGAGAGAGAGAGAGAGAGAGAGAGAGAGAGAGAGAGAGAGAGAGAGAATGAAAGAGACCCAAAGAGATCTCCATCAATAAAGAGATCAGAGATTTTGTTCTTATCTCTAATCCTGACCACAGTGGAAGAGATGTGTGTGTGTGTGTGTGTGTGTGTGTGTGTGTGTGTGTGTGTGTGTGTGTGTGTTTGTGTGTGTGCATGTTTGCGTGTGCATACAAGAATCTCTCTTGATCAATCAGCGTCATCATAGTGTGTTTCCTAATGTTTGTTTGTGTGTTTGTGTGTGTGTGTATGTGTGTGTTTGTGCAGGTGGGAAGTGGTGCAGGGGTGGGTTTCAATGTCAACGTAGCGTTCACCGGGGGTCTGGACCCCCCCATGGGAGACGCAGAGTACCTGGCTGCCTTCAGGTAACTCACCTGATCCCTGTTCACACGAGACACACACACAAACACACACACACACACACACACACACACACACACACAATACACACGTGTATTCACACTGTGACATTGCACATCTCCATCTCCTCCTCCTTCTCCTCCTCTCTCTCCATGACATCACTTCTCTCTCTCTCCATGACATCACTTCTTTCTCTCTCCATGACATCACTTCTCCTCCTCCTCTCTCTCTCTCCATGACATCACTTCTCTCTCTCTCCATGACATCACTTCTCCTCCTCCTCTCTCTCTCTCCATGACATCACTTCTCTCTCTCTCCATGACATCACTTCTCCTCCTCCTCTCTCTCTTTCCATGACATCACTCTTCCTCTCTCTCTCTGTGATGCCACTTCCTCTCTGGTCCCCAGGACGGTGGTGATGCCCATTGCCAGTGAGTTCTCCCCCGACGTGGTGCTGATCTCGTCGGGCTTTGACGCCGTGGAGGGACACCCCCCTCCGTTGGGGGGCTACACGCTCACCTCCAAATGTGAGTTGAGGCCCACCCAGCGATGTCTCCGTGGAGAGAGGGGTGGTGGGGGCGGCTCCTGCACGGTTCACTGTAACATCCAGCTACAGTCAGAGCAGGGCAGGGCAGCCAGTGGTGGACCGTCTTAGTCAACAGTTTATACCTGTGTAAAGAACATTTTTCAGATTGCTATTGTGGTCTATCGTGCTGTGCATATATTTGTCTTTGATGCTCTCTTTCTATCTCTCTCTCTCACACTCTCCCTCCCTCTGTCCGTGTCTCGCTCCCTCCACTCTATCTCTTACTCCCTCGCTCCATCTCACTCTCTGTCTCGTTCTCTGTTACGGTCTCTCTCTGTCATCGTCTCTACTGCTCTCCCTCCCTCTCTCTCTTCCTCCTGCGCCCCCAGGTTTTGGACACCTGACCCGTCAGCTGATGACCCTCGCCGGGGGGAGAGTGATCCTGGCGTTGGAGGGGGGTCACGACCTCACCGCCATCTGCGACGCTTCGGAGGCGTGTGTGGCCGCCCTGCTGGGCCAGGAGGTAACGAAAGGTTCTGGGTTCGAACCCCAACATCGGCAGTTTCTTCTGTAGAGGGTCCTTGAGCAAAATGGCCCCTGTGTGTATCTTTATCAATGAGCTGATTCTGCCTGGGCTCCTCCCTTCCGATGTGACACTGACCCCTGGTGGAAAGTACTAGAACTACAACAGAAACTGTTGTAAAAATAACTGTAATACTACATCCCATGAATTGGGAATGGATGGAGAAAATTCAGCAACACAAATGATGATTAATAGCATACAATATGAATGCAATAATCAATAATCAAAATACAAGTATAATACTTTTAATACAAAACCCGATTTCCCTTCTTTTGAATTAATAATAAAGAACAATGTTGTGATCAACTGTTTTGGTGTTTCTGTCCCCAGCTGGATCCGCTGCCCAAAGCCGTCCTGGAGCAGAGGCCCAACCCCAACGCTGTCCGCTCCCTGGAGAAGGTCATCGAGACGCACAGTAGGTCCACCCGCCGCTGGAACCACCCCTTACCGCACTACTACACAATAAGAGACCCTACTACACAATAAGAGACACTACTACACAATAAGAGACCCTACTACACAATAAGAGACACTACTACACAATAAGAGACACTACTACACAATAAGAGACACTACTACACAATACAAGACACGACTACACAATACAAGACATGACTACACCATAAGAGACACTACTACACAATAAGAGACACTTCTACACATTAAGAGACACTACTACACATTAAGAGACACTACTACACATTAAGAGACACTACTACACAATAAGAGACACTACTACACATTAAGAGACACTACTACACATTAAGAGACACTACTACACATTAAGAGACACTACTACAAAATAAGACACCATAATAGTACACAATAAGAGACACGACTACACAATATCAGACACTACTACACAATAAGAGACATTACTACACATTAAGAGACACTTCTACACAATAAGAGACCATAGTAGTACACAATGAGAAAGACTACTACACAATAAGACACCTTGGTAATACACAATAAGAGACACTACTACACAATAAGAGACTGAACTACAAAATAAGATACCATGGTAGTACACAATAAGAGCCACTATTACACAATAAGTCAAGAGACACTACTACACACTAAGAGACATTACTACACAGTAAGAGACACTACTACACAGTAAGAGACACTACTACACAGTAAGAGACACTACTACACAATAAGAGACACGACTACACAATATCAGACACTAATACACAATAAGTCAAGAGACACTACTACACAATAAGAGACATTACTACACAATAAGAGATACAACTACACAATAAGAGCTACAATTACAAAATAAGACACCATAGCATTACGCACTAAGAGCCACTACTACACAGTAAGAGACACTACTACACAAAAAGAGACATTACTACACAAAAAGAGGCTCCACTACACAATAAGAGATACAATTACAAAATAAGAGACACACTGAGGCAAAATGGGAGGGACTTTAATGCAGATTTGGGTTGGTTTCGGCTTACAACTCACACACATTTAGAGGCGTGTTACAAAATAGCATTCAAAGAATGCTACGGGCTTCTCTTTGTGCTTTTATTCTCAAACAAGACAACACACGACAGTTGTAAAGAACAAATATGCTGAAAAGAAAGATGTAAAGATGTATATACTTTAAATATAAATGCAAAAACGTTGTAAATAAATCTTTGAACAAGTCTGATGCTATAAAAGAAAGACTATTTAAACTCTTGTCCCGTATTCACAGTTTGGGGAAAAGGTCAGCTGAGGACATCTCAAGCTGTCATCTTGACACAGTTTGTACATATAACAGCATTTGTGACTTACACACACACACACACACACACACACACACACACACACATCGATGGCCCATGCACACACACACACACACATGCAGGGCAGGTTATCTGGTCAATATGTGGTATCCACATGAGGGAACACAGAGCCATGACAGGGTGTTGGATCAAACACAGCCTGCAGGGGGGGAGAGAGAGGAGGGGAGAGAGAGAGGGGGCCTGGGGAGAGAGAGAGAGGAGTGGGGGGAGAGGGGGAAGAGAGAGCATTGGGGGGAGAGGGTAAAGAGGGAGGAGGGGGATAGCAAGAGAGAATAGTGGGCGGAAAGAGGGAAGGAGGGGGGGAAAGAGGAGTGGGGGGAGAGAGAGAGAAGGGGGGAGAGAAAGAGAGGAGTGGGGAGAGAGAGGAGTGGGGGGCGGCCTTCTTTCTTGTAGAAGACTCCTCCTGTCATCAGTAGCTCTTGGGTTTTAAACGCTCTACTGCCCCCTGGTGGACACATGAACGGGCCGAGGGAGTGTCAATGATTGGTGATGCTATTGTTTGAAGGCCAGGATCCCCACACCATGTGTTCTCAGGGCGTGGCCGGTCGGGTCCCACATCACACTGGGATGGTCTCTCGGGTCCTGAGATGGAAGACCCTCTGGTGTCGTGGTGTAGGGGTGATCGACTCCCAGCTGGAAAGATACTGGGCTTTACTAAATGGATATAAAGATGAAACGCCCTAATTTCTCCAAACCTCTCTCTCTCTTTCCCTACCTCTACCTCCTCTCTCTCTCTGTCTCTACCTCCTCTCTCTCTCTCTCTCTCTCTCTCTCTCTCTTTCTACCTCCTCTCTCTCTGTCTCTACCTCCTCTCTCTCTCTCTCTCTCTCTCTTTCTACCTCCTCTCTCTCTGTCTCTACCTCCTCTCTCTCTCTCTCTCTCTCTCTACCTCCTCTCTCTTTCTCTCTCTCTCTCTGTCCCGTTCTCAATCTATCACTTTCTCTCTTCCTTCTCTCCCTCTCA
>NC_140294.1:4665260-4695260 GCF_964030765.1 Micromesistius poutassou
CTCTCTCCCCCCTCCCTCTCTGTCTACCCCCCCCCCCTCTTTCTCCCTCCCTCTCTCTCTCTCTCCCTCCCTCTCTGTCTCCCCCCTCTCCCCCCTCCCTCTCTGTCTCCCCCCCTCCCCCTCCAGGTAAGTACTGGCGTGCTGTGCAGCGGTCTGCCACCAGGCTGGGTCTCTCCCTGCTGGAGGCCAAGCGAGGCGACTCGGAGGAGGCAGAGGCCGTCCACGCCATGGCCTCGCTCTCCGTCGCCAATAGCAACGCCATGGAGCACAGGTGAGGTCCCCGTGCTGCACGGCATTGTGGGAGTTGTAGTAGAGTGTATGTACAAACAAAATAACAAATGTTGGTGACTAAAATATCAGTAGGATGATGATGATGACAATGGTAACATGAATGAATGAACACAAAACAATTAAATCTATGTGGGATCTTTACATTCATACATTAAGTATGAATGTTTTATACATTTTAAAGGTATAACTTATTTACTCTGTAAAGTTATCACCCTCTCTTTAAACTGTATTGCATAGGTTGTGGTTTGTGGCCTACATTGTACATTCACGCTAAGATACACAATGATTGCATAATCATAAATCGAACTACATAACCTTTTTTTTAAAGGTCCCATGGCATGAAATGTTCACTTTATGAGGTTTTCTAACATTAATATGAGTTCCCCTAGCCTGCCTATGGTCCCCCAGTAGCTAAAAATTGCGTTAGGTGTAAAACGAGCACTAGGTATCTTGCTCGGCCTTTGAAAAAATTAACGCTCAAACATGCTGATTTGGGATCTGGCCCCATATGTTGTCATATGGGGCGAGGTTACCTCCCCTTTCTCTGCTTGGCCCGCCCAGAGAATTTGGCCCACCAATGATACAATGAGTTAGGACCGTACGAGCGCCACATGTGTGTGTGTGTGTGTGTGTGTGAATACACACACTGTAACGCAAGTGTTCTTTGTTATTTGCATAACAGTTCTGCCGTTGGTGTTATGGCGCATAACACGCAACACAATAACGCAAGCTTGCATAAAGCTCCCATTTGTTGAAAAGACTAGACTGCGTCGGGTTCTCTGAGGTCTCTGGTATTTCCACAACGAGATTCGTAGTGCGGGTTATCTCGGCCATGGTTGAGAAGGAATTGGGAACAGCGACATGGAGGAGACAAGGATTGTTGCCCAGGATTGGCAAAACAACCTGCCCGTTGCCCGGGGTTGTCTCCCGCCGGAGAGGCAGCGGGCAGCGGGGCTCCGGCGGGAGACAACCCCGGGCAACAATCCCTTTCTCCTCCATTTCGTGGTTCAGTCTGTACTTAATATTGACGTGGAAGTGGAAGAACCAGAGGCGTGAGAACCCGACGCAGTCGTTTGAGATTCATAATATCATCCGGAGGCGCAAACAGCTTTTGACCATGATAATATATATTATATTATATAGATATCTAAATATAATATGATATTATTTAGATATAGAGGACTCCCGCCGGAGCACCCAGAGTGTTCTGTGTTCCACTGTAAACACTAGCGCATGGTACCGTGGCCGCAAGCTGCTCAGGGCCACACCCCCAACCTCCACCTTGACCCGCCTCCAAAAACGGCACGTTTGTGGAGCGCTCATTGTGGGACTGGCTCGTAGTGGCTGTAACTCTGCACAAAGGCTGAATTTCTTGAACGTCTTCAAGTACTGTATTAGGGGCTCACTAACACCTATATATAAGCATCCATAAAATAGCATGCCATGGGACCTTTAACAGTTTGTTTTAATCCTGTTTGTTTTAAAACAGGATTAAGCTTTTGTACACAGAACAGACTCCCTGTCTGTTCTTATATATATTGATTACCGGTTCAAAGTCTGCGAATGACGACGGCATTATTATCTCTAGCTACCGCTAGCTCAATTGAACTAATGCTAGCGAGGTATCTTTTCTTGGCGATCAATTAGCGAACAACAAAAGGAAAGATCAAAGGTCATAGGGTCATGTTGCGCTTGTGTTTTGAAATGCACCTTTCTTTGTTGTCCCCTAGGCAACAGGAGGAACCAATGGAAGAGGGGGAACCACTGTAGCGGAGGGGAGCCATCTCGGTGTTACACCGCCCTCATCGGCCGCTCTGGAGAAACGCCTCCTTCGATTTTTTTCGAAAGAGCCTTGACCGTTCCCTTCATTTAGCGCCTATAAGCCCCACCCGCCACATCAGTCACCTCGATGGGCGGCCCCTCCAACCAATGAGAGGGCGTGGGCGGGCTCAGCCTCACGAGTAGGGAGCCAATCAGAAGATGGCAGACTCAAAATCGATAAAAGGAAACAAAAAAAACATCCTCAAGCTTGCGTGCGTTGCTTAGTAACACTCGCTTGGTCACACACATTTTGTGCCAGTCTTAGCAACCACCCCTCACCCCACCCCACCCTGCCCCCCGTCCCCCTGTTAGCCATTAGCGGTGGCTAGCGACGTGTCCTGGCCTTAAGGCGAGGGTGCTAGTCCATTTGAAGTCTCGCGGCGGCGGAGGAGAGCTGTAAAAGACTCACGGTGCAGAGTGTGGCCGTGTGGCCGTTGCCACGGGAACCCTCTGGCCAACACACTCTGACAGTTGGTCCGTCCTTTGGTTCATTTGTACCATTATTTTCTCAACAAATTTTGCCTACAAAAACAATCCCCCGGCCGCTGCGGCCGTCATGACGACCGGCCTGGGGGCTCGTCTGCGTTCTGTGACAAGATGCGTTCACTGTGGACTTTGAGACGGGTTCCCGGCGCCGCCGCGCCGCGCCGTCCCCGTGGCAACCGCCGCCATGGGATGAGCTGTTGCCGCGGACGACAGTCAGGGCCCTAGACGCAGGGGACGGGCGCGCGCGCGGGTTCCCGGACGCAATCGGTCCGGACGGACGGACTGGAGGAGTGCCTTGGTGCAGATCCACCGTGTTTCAGGAAAATCCGGTGGATTCAGGAAAAGAAGATTGCCTTAAGTCACAAGATTCTACTTAGTTTTGTGGCCCCTGTGGCTAAAGAATGCAGGTCCCTGCGGCGCAGAATGAGACAATGACAAGAGGAACGGTCAGCATGTTTACGTGGAACATTTATTTCTTTCAAAGACTTGGTCTGTGGAGGAGGTGGTTTTGGTTTGGGTTTTTTCTCTCTCTTGGAATGAATCAATTTTTCTGTGAGAAAAATGAGAAGACACTATTGCTTAAGGAGAGTAGAGGCTGGATTCAGCGGCGGGAGGGAATGAAAAGGGGTCGACAGGTCGCTCACTGGAAGACGCTAGATTGATGCTCAATTTTAGGGAAATGAAAGTTCAGCCTTCTATGTAGCCCAGCTCTTTATAAACCCCTCCCCCTTCCTGAGTGATGGCTTCGTACGAAAAACACAACCCATCAGCCTACCAGCATGCATTTGGGTGGAAAGGCCCAATATTTTCCCAGAAGATTCTTTGAATGTTATCCCAAAACAAAAACATGAACACAACAAACAAACAAAAAAAAGCCAAGCAACTGAAGCCAAAGCATGAATTTGCATTTCCAACTCCGCCCCCCTCCCTCCCATACATGGCTAGTAAACACTGGTGGACTCCTGACTGAGGAACCGTCTCTCTACCATGGTCCTGTACTTGACGCGGAGGAGCCATCACTACTTTCTAAGCAGCTCCTCCTGGTTGGGCCCGGCGACGACCTGGTCCCTGGCCCGCCGTCCCGCCGTGTACATGGAGTTTAATATGTTTTACGGAGCAGTGCATTAATGGTGGCCTGTTTGTACACTTTTACGCCTACCATTTTTGTTTATTTTTCACCGATTTGGTGCTGTTTTTGTTTTTTTTCCATATCAAATGAGTTGTGTGTTGTAAATGTGTCCACTTTTTTTATTTGATGTATATTTTTCTAACTTTTTTCATGGCGTTCAACCCGTGACCTGTCCTTTTTTTCTGGATGGGCAAAGGGAATCGCAACCAGTGCTGTCATTACTTTATTAGTCGGTTACCCTTCATTCTTTCCTTCTTTCTGAGTTCACTCTTCGTCATCTTTGTTTCTGTACATCAATCTTTCACCACCTTTCTTTCTTGCCGTCTCTCCATCTCTTTCTGTCTATCAGTCTTCCCTTCTCTCCCTCTCTCTCTCTCTGTCTCTCTCTCTCTCTCCCTCTCTCTCTCTCTCTGTCCCTCTCTCTCTCTCTCTCTCCCTCCCTCTCTCCCTCTCTCTCTCTCTCTCTCTCTCTCTCTCTCTCTCTCTCTCTCTCTCTCTCTCTCTCTCTCTCTCTCTTTCTTTCATAATGAAGGGACAGCCCTGCTCCTGTCCTCGTCGTTCCTCGGGCCTCCTCCCGGCTGTGGGTCCCAGTCTCGTGTGTATTTATAAACCTTGCTGTACGCGGCGGCCTCTTACTTAGTGGAACGTTTATTTGAAGAAAACCTTGAGTTTGTCTGAGAAGAGGGCGGCTCGTCGTGGTGTTAGTGAACAATGGCGCTTGGCACTCAAGTCATTGACTGCACTGTTTTATTTCAAGAGTTTGAGTTTTATTTAAACACTTATTCCGTTTTTTTGTTTTTTTTACATTTGATCACTCTGTTGCCAATCCGATGGCTCTTTTTTGTGCGTGCGCATGACGTGACGATATCAGCCGTCGGAAGGGGCAGCATCGTGTCACGGGGGGAAACGGATTGCACTTCGCTAGTTACGGGAAACAAACCCACGGCGTAACCATACCCTGATGACAATTTATTTAAACGAGCGGAATACGTGCCCGCTGCCAGTCAGACCGGTCAAACGATGGGGGGTGGCTACATGAGACTGTCACTACGGTCAAGCTTATTTTTTATAACCATTCTACTATTCGATTTTTCACAGAAACGCTAACGATTAATAGCTGTAATCGCTGTTAATGTGGTCGTAGAGTACATTTTTGGTTTGTCGTTGTTTCCCGTATGGTTTATCATGTCTTAACAAAACATTCCAACTGTTAGTTTGATTTGGCTTAACTTTGTTGTTGTTTACATTAGTTTTTTGTTTTTTTATTTTAGCGTTTTGTAGCAAGTTTTTTTTTGGTTTCTGCTGTCTACTCGCGCCAACTTTAACTCTTTGCATGGTTTGTGCGTCAGCATGCCTGCTTGTCTATGTAACGAAAATAACGTATTTGCACAATAGAAGAAGAACACTGGGCGGAAGAGGGGGGCGGGAACCCGGTCTGCCATGACAACCAAGTATCCCTGGGAAACGCGGCCGACTCCGCCTTCCTCGCTGTGCAACAGAATTCAGAAAAAACTAACTTTGTCCAACACGACTAACGCAGAGATAAAGAAAAGAAGAAAAAAAAAAACATTTGATATTGTTCTTAATCAATATTTTTTTCAATTAAGTGATTTCACCAGAATCCAGCACTTAGAAAAAACAATGTATGGACAAATGAGAAAATGTATTTAAGAGACTAGTGCTCAGCCTACTCAGACGTAAAAAAATTGACTCTCCCAAAGAATGTTCCTCCGGCATTTTACACCGGCAATAAGTTAACCCCTGGAGAGAGAGAGAAAGAGAGAGAGCGAGCGAGAGAGAGAGAGACAGAGAGAAAGAGATAGAGACAGAGAGGGGGAGAGAGTGAGAGAGAGACAGACAGAGAGAGAGAGAGAAAGAGGAGGAGAAAGTTAAGAAACTGGGCATCTCGGTTCAACTGTCGACGACCGCCTCGGCCAGTTCTATCTAAATACCACTGTGGCTCAAGAGTTATTCTTGGTTTACATGTAAATGGAAAATAATGTTATTTTTAGTTTGTTGTTTGTCTCTGTATTGATTAAAAAAAAGTTAACATTCTTTGGGACCTACGCTTCGGACATTTCATCCCTTTATCTATAAAATATATTTCAGAAAAATGATGGGAGTATTTGTTCATTGTGTTTGGTCTTTTTCTCTTGAAGTGAAGTGTTTGATTAAGAATTAATCTAGGGCGTTTTAGCTCGAGAGGTTTTGAGTGAGACAGTCTACAGAGATTCTCCTGTTGCTGTCTAGTTTATGTTCCACACAACTAAGATAATCGTGGTCGGCTCATACGAGGGTCGTGAACGGACGTTTGTGGAGAGGGAGTGTGGGTTATTGGTTTACATGATAGCATTGTTTTTTAAGTGATGACGTGTTTATTTTTGGTTAAATGGCATAATATGCCATGGGGGTGATGAACTCTTTCACACTTTCAGCCCCTCGTAGCTCTCGCCATTGCCCTTTAACTGTACGAACGCAAAAAAACCTAGATATTTCTTAAGAAAAATACTTCTTTTTTTTGATGCAACAAGCAAATGTGGAGGGTTCTGGCCAGGCACCTGATTTAATTGGATGGAAAAAAAAAAAAATATATATATATATATATATATATATATATATGTTTTCATAGGAAGTTTAAATGTCCTTTCGTAAATCTGTGTGTATGTACAAATGTACAATTATGTATGTATGTACAATGATACATATGTACATTATGTACATATTATAAGTACATAATACACATTTATAATGTACGTGTCCTTGAGAGAGCCATGAAAGGCGACTTTAAATAAAATGTATTATTATTATTATGTACAATTTATGTACAATTATTTGTATGTCCTATTGAACTATTATTATTATAAGTATGTGGACGGCAGGTCCATGATGGACTCAGTAGTGATCAGTCCCTGGTTATACACTGCATGTGGACTCAGTGGTGATCAGGCCCTGGTTATACACTGCATGTGGACTCATTGGTGATCAGGCCCTGGTTATACACTGCATGTGGACTCAGTGGTGATCAGTCCCTGGTTATACACTGCATGTGGACTCAGTAGTGATCAGGCCCTGGTTATACACTGCATGTGGACTCAGTAGTGATCAGGCCCTGGTTATACACTGCACGTGGACTCAGTGGTGATCAGGTCCTGGTTATTATACATCATAATGAACTAACTCGTTCCTCGAGTGGTATTCTGGTAAAACTGCTCTCCTGATCACAAGAAAGCAACGTGCGGTCTCGTGATCAGCTGTGCAGTCAGAGCGCGCGCCCTGAGGAACCCGTCCAGGGGCGTGTCCTCTGAGCGAAAAGAGTGGGCGTGTCCTGAAACCTCACGCAAGCCAATCACGTGAGGCCACTTCCACTTCCATTTATCGAGCAGACACAAACGTGTTATTCGTCCCACCGCCATGCCAAGTCCACGACACTAGCCCTACCTTTCACTCTTACTGACCCTTCACTGCGGGGGTGTAGAAGAAGAAGAGCCACCCCGGTCTGGATCCTCTTTTCTTTTATTCACCGTAGAAGTGTGTTTTGTCCCGTCGGTGCCATGCCCAACATCGTGCTTTTTAGCGGGAGCTCTCACCACGACCTGTCGCAGAAGGTGGCCGACAGGCTGGGGCTGGAGCTGGGCAAAGTCATCACCAAGAAGTTCAGCAACCAGGAGACGTGGTGAGCACCTCGTTTCACAGCACGACACGGTCGAGTTGTGTGTGTGTGTGTGTGTGTCTGTCTGTCTGTCATGTGTTGTGGACTCGTGATCGTGATATTGTGGAGGTGGTGTGTGTCCCATGTGCGCTGGTTAGCTTCAAAGCTAACAATAGTTTAGCCGATAGGCAGCGCTGACACGTGACCCGCTAGTAAACACGGGGAGCTAACAGGCTAATGGTGGACCACTATCCAGTAAACACGGGGAGCTAACAGGCTAACGGCGGACCGCTATTCACTAGTAAACACGGGGAGCTAACGGTGGAGCGCTAGCGGGCTGACCCCGTTAGCGGCAGGTTCATGTAGGGCCCGGACGACACGCTACTCACTGGCCCGTACAGCCAAGCCCCATCATATACATGTTGTTTCAAGATGCATGTAATATTCTTCGACGAGCTATCATAACAGCCACAACGGCTAAACTAAGTTATTCAATGCATTAGTTACCTATAAACTAATACACGTCGTGAGGAAGAAGACCCGCCACTGGCCCCATCTTACGAGTCCACCAGAGGCGGACTCGGGGCCCGTCCTGAGCCCGGTTCAGAGGCAGACTCGGGCCCGTCCTGAGCCTGGTGCAGACAGACAACCGCGGGGTCCCCGGCCAGGTCATCTGCCATTGATGAACCCCCACTGTGTGATGCGTGTTATCCCGTCTCCTGCTGGTGGTGGTCTTATGTTGAGTTGCCAGTGTGTGCAGAACTATTGTTCTGCAGAACTATTGTGTGCAGAACTATTGTTCTGCACACACGTTCTGCCCCCATGAGTCCCAGGGTGCAGGACGTGTAGGAACATGCACTCAAGAGGCAGGAGCCAGACCCCCGGCCCAGAGAAGCAGAGTCACATGAACCCAATATGAGCCCAGTAGGACATGATGTTCGTTAGTGTGTGAGGGCCATAAGAGCTCTCCATGTCGGAGGGGGGAAAGCGGAACGTGGCTAGTGTAGCTGTCTTAATTTTATTCCAGCAGAAGTTGGGGCTTTGTTACCATGTTGGATTTCTACACATTTAGACTTTTACAGACTTGTTGAAACGCAGTTCGCCATAGTTGCATTCTATCTGATCATTAACTCGACTATATTGATATATTTTGGGTTATTATCTGTCCAAAAATATGTTTTACCATAATTTAATCTACAAAATGTAGGGGTGTATATCGAAGTGCAATTGTTGTAACTGTTTGATTAGTTTATTTTCTTGTAGAGTAACACTAATCTACAATATTTTCAAATTTTAAGATTCATGTTTCTATAACATGATTTAAGGGATCCTTCAAAGGAAACATTATGCAGTGGTACAACTCTTTCCAATGACTTTTCATTGTGTAAATCTTCAACCAAGCAACAAGGGTCTGATTATTTTCTCAACCCTAAGAAACAAAAGTAAACATATGCTAATCAGTTCTTGTACATTCTTGTAGCAGTTGACATTTGGCTCCCAAGGACAAATGCAATAGTGCAACAATAGCGAAGTACTCGTCTCATGGGAATCAGGAGGTGGGCGAACATAAACAGTTATGTGTATTGACGCTACATGGCTGTGTCTGTGTAAATCGTCGTGCACTGTATGGCCTGGCAGATGGCTGGATTAAGATGACCAATGGCTTAATCTAAACTCCAATGAATTTGATAACTAAGCCTGTACGTGCTATTTATAAAATTCACTCATGTGAATAAAAACAATGATCCTGAAACTGCATGTCAGGCCGCATTGACATTTGGTTTTCTTAGCATTTCTTCTACTCATTGGTACTATGTAGAGTCCTGGCTTGTGTTTCCAGATGCATCCTAGTGTCCAGTTGTGTGACTGGGGCCTCGTGCCAGTCTCGGGTTTTTAATTTACACCACGGAGCCTCCAGAGCAGCGGTCACATGAGCTGAAGTCTTCTCCCCCGTCTCTGGAATGTTCCACACATGTTGTGGCGGGTGGCTGTCCTGTGTTGCACCGTGGAGAGCTTTCCTTTTTATTGTATCTCCCTAAAACAACATCCAAGATAGAATTGAAGATTAGATGTATTTTCCCAAACGACCGTCAGATCGTTGTTTATATAAATCAGCCACCGGACCTCACATCCTCGTCAAAAACTGAACTCTAAACTGGTCTGAATTTCTGTTGGTCATTTTCATGCCATGGCCATGGAAATCGGCTGCTTGTTTCCAGGGTGTTTCGAGCAACTAGACGTTGCTGCACTTTGTTACAAAATACTAGTTGGTTTAAAGCTTTTTCTTGTCTGAGAAAAGCATTTCAACACTATATTTGCCTCCGTTCTTCTTGAGGTAGGTCCTGACGAAGGGGTCGATCCTCACGAACTCCAGCTGGATGTCGTTCGAAATGCATTTCTAAATTGCAAAAGCACAGCATACACGATTGATGGAAATATATGCATATGAGAATAAGACATTTCAAATTTAATAAGACTCATTTAATGGGCCTAGTTAAACATCAGTTTTAATTAATTTCATATAATGGGACTCTGAATCCTCACCAGCACTCTTCATTCCAGCCAGTAACTGTCTGGTTCGATGCCCTTCACCATCAGTCGGTCTTTTCATGGCTACATGTCAGAACCAGTTTAAACGCGATACAGAATAATAACCATGGCTGTATGAATGAGTGTGTGCTGCTGTCGGAGCCGCCCTGCAGGCGTACCGTTGAATCAATTAAGTCAACGTTCTTGATTGAGTTGGAGCAAACGTTGGCTGAGGCCAGCGGCTTGAACCGTAAGCCCATTGCTTGCACAAGAAAACGGGGTCGGCTTGGCTCAGGAGGTAGAGCAGGTTGACCTGTAACCGGAAGGTTGCTAGTTCGATCTCCGGTGCCTCCTAGCGTGTCGAGGTATAAGACACCTCAGGAGCAAGACACTTAACCCTAACTGCTCCTGACGAGCTGGCTGTCGCCTTGCAATGTTGACTCCGCCGTCGGTGTGTCAGTCAGTACGTTTACATGCACAGCTTAATCCGATTAAAGCCATAGTTCGACTATGCTCCTCAATTGGACAACTGCAATTGTCCGGTTATACATGGCGGTGAGTAAATCGATTCATTGGCTGAAGCATGTCATTCCCCGGTACGATAGGTGGCGCTGTACCCATTTAAACTAGTGGTGATAGAGCCACCGGCTGACCTTAACGTCACCAGCAACAACAAACTCAGGCACCTGCATTCGAGAAAGATGTTTTCAGTAGACAGCTGTCAGTTCACTTCGGGTCCATATCATTTCTTCGACGCTCCATTGTTCCGACCTCTCGGACGTATGCAGACTCCTCCGCCGGCAGAGCAGCCGTCTTTCTCCCGCCGGAGTAGCCCCTCCGCAGCCGAAGTTACTACTTTACAACCTCTTTAATGAATGCATGCCATGCGCGCTCCCACGGCCGGCACACAATTCTTATAAGGGTAACTACATTCACCGGCTTCCTCCATCTTCTGCGCCACCTTTTTAAGTAACTCGCTGTTTCTCGTTTTCCGACGGTGACCCGGGAAAAGATCTTGAGCATGCGTAGAACGAATAATCCAATCCCACTCCATACATGCACGCTTAACTCGACTATGAATCGAATTATCTATTATCTATCTTAATTCGACTGAGTAACCCGATTCTATTTTAGCTCGACTAAGGTGTATACATGCATCATAATAATCCAATCATAGTTGGACTAACCCAATAATTTGACTTTCTTGGGTGTCATGTAAACGCACTGAATGTGTGTATTAACCATTAAGTCGCTTTGGATAAAAGTGTCTGCTAAATGCCCTAAATGGAAGAGAAATGACCCATGGTACATGTTATCACGCCTCTCCACAGACTTTATTTCAGATGATTTGGATTTGAAAGCTAGACCCCTGCTCTGTTTGCCCCCCTAGCCTACAGTTGACCTGGTGTGATGCCCAACACACTCGCTATACGGGGCTTACTGCAGTAGTCCATGTATCGAAACGTCCTGCTTTAAGCCTAATTTAAAATAGTTTTTGGTTCTGAAAACATCACATTTAAGCTCTAGTCAGTTATTTTCTGACCATGTTGGCCCTCTTGGATTGTAATATGCCCGATGTTGACAGATTCCTCTACATTTTAGACTAGTGTAATGGTTCACAAAATGTCAGGAACATCCCCAGTTTGTGTCAGAGTATGTCAACATGCTGGTCGATCTATATTAGGCACCCAGGTTGGAACAAAGCACCTTAATTGTGCTGACGTATGTAATATAATGATGGTTTAAGAGTTGTAAAAAGGGCCACATTAAAAAAGTAAAAACCAGAAGAGCAGCCCTCCCTAAGTTTCTCCCCCCACTGTAAAGTGTTTAGTTTCACACCTGTGGTGGAGCTGTGATGAGTATTTCTTAAGCAAACCAGGAAAACGGAGGCTGACGCAGCAGCAATAGGTGGTTGATCCACAGAATGGGTCTGAAAACAAAGCCCCCCCTATTGGCCCATTGTAACCTCACACGCTCATTCACAGTGCAACAGTAGCACAGGAGGTACAGTGGGTTGACTGGTAACAGGAAGGTTGCTGGTTCGCTCCTCCTAGCTGAGTGTCGAGGTGAAATTCTGTGCCCCTCCATTGTAACCACACTCACTCTGTGCCCCTCCCTCTCCACCAGTGTTGAGATCGGGGAGAGTGTGCGTGGCGAGGACGTGTACATCATCCAGAGCGGCTGCGGGGAGATCAACGACAACCTGATGGAGCTGCTCATAATGATCAACGCCTGCAAGATCGCCTCGTCGTCCCGCGTCACCGCAGTCATCCCCTGCTTCCCCTATGCCCGGCAGGACAAAAAGGACAAGGTGGGGGTATGGGCACACGCTTCACATTGTTCACACGGTGTTAAGTCCCTCGAATCGGGAAAGCACCTCACTAAATCTGGACTTGATCTGGAGGTCCTTGTCCCTTACTCTAGAGGTCAGAGGACCTGAATTTGGAGGTCCCTTCACTAACTCAGGGGACCTGAATCTGGAGGTCCAGGCACTAACTCTGGAGTCACAATACTTGTTTTCCCATAGATGAATTTCCCCCGGGACCACATTCATTAAACTTGTGTGTCAATGTTCAGCAGGAAAGTTTGAAATCCGTACGTAGGTGATTTCATCAATGTTCAGCAGGAAAGTTTGAAATCCGTACGTAGGTGATTTCATCAATGTTCAGCAGGAAAGTTTGAAATCCATACGTAGGTGATTTCATCCAAGATGCTTAAACTGTGTGTAGTTAAACGGTACAAGGTTTTCTGTATACCTCTACACTCGCTACACATGCGATCGCACAGCCCTGCGATTGTTCAGTCCCCATGGTTCTGTCCTTGATGCTGTTCACACATCGACCTCAAGGTCATTATTAACCAACATATGGTTCTAGGAACAACATGGTTCTAGGAACGCCCGTTATTTGCTCGATTTCCTAATTAACTGATGGCTCATTCAGAATCCTGAGAAAATGTCAAATTTCACAGATTACATTTGGGGAAAGCAGTTGCCACAGCAAGTTGTGTTTTAAAGTTGGCCTGTGCATCTTAAGTGCATGGTAATCAGTTATCGCGTGGCTTCTAGCGGGCAGAAAGTCCCCTCCTCTTATTAGTTTGTATTTATCTATATTTCTTTATTAACTTGTTGGATGTATTTGTAACACGTGTTTGCTGGTGTCTGTCTAGAGCCGGGCCCCCATCTCAGCCAAACTGGTGGCCAACATGCTGTCGGTTGCCGGAGCCGACCACATCATCACCATGGACCTGCACGCCTCGCAGATCCAGGTCAGTGACCCTGACACCCAACACACTTTGTAACAACCTGATGATGAGGATCCAGAGCTTTGTCTGCCTTAAATGGAAAAAATATATATTTTGCAATTTTGTTGAATTAGTCCTCATCCTATTTCTAGAAATTGAGTAGTTTACCCCGATTGAAAGACAAAGAAATGCAAAGTCCCTCCCCACTGCAAACAGTTAAGTTGATCTTCAAGTGATCCGGCGAGTTAGAGCCAGCATTATATTTCATAACATACTTTTGACACGAGTGACAAGAGGTTAGAACAGCCCTCTAGCCGGCTCAGGGTCTTTCTCCCTCCTTGGTGTACTGAGGGCAGACTGGACACTGCAGTGACGGCAGTCGCCTCTTGATGTTCAAAGTGGTGTCACCAGATGGGTTGTGGTGGTGATGGCTACTGCTGTAGTAAACATCCCTGCAACTCAATACCTAGACATCTTAAACTTACCGACACAATGCCATTTCCACAAATTCTGTTGATAATTATTATAGTCTATTTTTGAATGTTTTTAAACTATCGTTCACATTGCATCTCAACACCACACATGGTCTTTATAACCACCCGGTGATGCTGAGCTGAACTGCTATTGATAAAATGGGCAGTGCACTCAGTCCATTTAGCTTTCCACTGGAGGGAACCCCAACAGGAAATGATGCGACCCCACAGGAAGTGATGTGGATCGCGTACACACACGGGGATAAAACTACACTTTGAGCCGGCGTCGTTAAACTCCAACCCGGGTTCTCCCATTGCCCGTGTTCTCCAGGGTTTCTTTGACATCGCCGTGGACAACCTGTACGCGGAGCCCGCCGTGCTTCAGTGGATCAGGGAGAACATTCCGGAGTGGAAGAACTGCATCATCGTGTCCCCAGACGCCGGCGGAGCCAAACGGTAACCGGGAGCGCCTCAGGTCAAACCGAGGGTTGCATCTTATCAAAGGGACTGTTTGAAGTGGTCGATGTCTGAGGAGAGCATTTACATTTATGGCATTTAGTAGACGTTTTTTACCAAAGTGACTTACGTAGTGCTGGGCCGTACGACCAAAAATTGATATCCTGGTATTTTTCTAAATTCTAAACGGTTTTACGGTATATGACGTGTGATGTGTTTTTTTTGTTTTTTTTCATGCATAATCAGGTGTTCACTAGTGCTGCCACTAAGGACTCGTTTTATAACGACTAATCTTTCGATTAGTCGACTAACCTAAACGATTAATTTAAAAAGTCATGCAGCTATGCTGCTCGCGTTTACACTTGCGTGCATAGCGGGGTTTAAAACATAACCAACGTAATATTAAGTAATATAACGCAGGTGCGCAAGGCAGCCACAGGAGACGTCAACATTGTTTTCAACCGCTCTGTAGGCTCTGTCCCAAGTTTTGAAAAGAAAAGAAGGTATTTGAAGTAGGGGTGCACGATAATTATCGGGCCGATAACAGAAATTATTACGTCATTCCGATAAGTCCGATATCATGACGAATAGCCCCGATAACATAGCCTATATAATTTCAGTGCCCCGTTCCCACTAACGATAAATTAAAGGTCTTATCGTAACCCTAAAAGTACACATCATACAATACATGAGTTCACAGCTGCACGCGTATATAGAAAATGTTTATTTTTATTCTTATGCTACACCTTTCCTGCTGTCGGCTCCCAGACCGTAGTCGAGAGCACAGGGGAGACGTCGATGTTCTCTCGGGGGTACCACCCTTCCCTTTGACCGGCAGTGGGTCTGCTTATAGGTCGGAATATGGTTGGAATGAAGCGGCCGCCGATTATTGAAAGGCTGTGTACTTTATTCTTAGTTTCACTAACTTTACAGTACACGTTGGCACAGAGACATCCATACTCGTTCATTACTTCACTAAACTGACACACGCTACCGCTCGCTCTCCTCGCTCGTCCACTCACTCTCTCACACACACACACACTGCCATTCTCACGCACACACATGCGCTAACTCTCGTAACACTTATTATTGACAAGTTAGCTGAACATTATAGGGTCCCGTCTAGGGCTGAACCATTTCAGGAAAAGATCTAATTGCGATTTTTCTGGTAGATATTGCGATTTCGATTTGATCCACGATTTTCTTCAAATCAAGCTTCAGTGCAATATTCACAATGAACAGTAATATTTACAAACATGACATCATACCATTAAAACATTACATGCCATTACTCTAATGCAAGGGTTCGGGGGGGGGGGGGGGGGTTGCGATCTGTCGGAGTTGACGAGCCAGGGTTACCGCGCCAAGACGCACGTCAACACGTTAACGCTGAAATGCGATATGCCGGCGGGCCAATTGCTTTACATTAATTGGGGACATTACATTATAACAGGGTCCGCGGGCGGAATTGTTGACGGGGGGGGGGGGGGGGGGTACGGGCTGCCGGAGTTGACGCGCCAGGTTTACCACGCCGAGACGCGCGTTAACACTGAAATGCGATATGCCGGCGGGCCAATTGCATTACATTAATTGGGGACATTACATTATAACAGGGTCCGCAGTCGGAATTGTTGACGGGGGGAGACTTTTCACCTGACTTTTTCGTCATGCACTCGTCGTGCAAATGCCTGTGGTGATTTTTCAAGTGCCGGTATAAATAGTTGACAACAGATCTCGGGTCAGTCAGGAACACGGAAGAAACCGCGGCTTTGGCGATCACGAGATTGCGTTGTCTGAAATCGCAATTTCGATCAGAAAACGATAAATCGTTCAGCCCTACTCCCGTCCTTCCACTCCCTGTTCTCTCAGTTAAACACAGAGGTCAACTACATTTGTCCCAGTGTTTGTGAGATGTGAAATGAAGCAAAAAAAGACGCTCTTCCTCCGGTAACGCAGTCGTTTGCGACGCCTTTCTTATTCGTCGTTTCTTCTATTTGTCTGTGACTCCAATGCTACAATCTTTCATCGATCGATACGGTTGTTGTGGATGCAACGGAATATATGTTGCATCGCTGCAGCAACATTTAAGATGATCGCGATGAGTTCTGCCCATTCTGCCTCCGTTGCTGCGGTCAGACCAAAGCACACCTGAGTGACAGGGGCCGTCGTGGACCCTACGTCATATCCCACCCCTTGCAAGCCCCCCCCCTAAACCCCACCCCTCATTGATTCTACTGATGTCTGAGCAACAATGTCATGATCATATATATGTATATGTATATGTGTGTGTGTGTTATCGGTTATTGATATCGGTATCGGCCTTTAGGAGCTAAAAGTTATCGGTTAAAAAAAAAAGTTATCGTGCATCCCTAATTTGAAGTGATTTAAGCAACACTGTTTTTGATTTTGTTTATTTGGTTTTGAACGAATAGTTTTGGATGCATGCATCGGCTTTGAGTTGGATTGTTACTTTGTTACTTTGAAATCACACACGTACACATACATTCATTCATTCACGGCCGCACCCACTACAACCTATCCAAACAATCAAGTAAGTGATGCAGCACACAGTCCTGCGTGTTTAGAAGCGCAACATTGAAACGGGTCCCGTCTGAACCAGTCACGCGGCGCAGCGTTCCAAATGTTGTGTAATCAAATACCGGTTTGGCGGTATATTAAAAATTCATATCATAACGAAAATACACACCGGTATTCGGTGTATACCGCCCAGCACTAGACTTGCGTGTAATACACACATTGACAAACCGACGGCGGAGTCAACCACGCAGGGTGAAAGTCAGCTCGTCAGTTAGGGCTTCTTGCCTAGGGACACCTCTACACTCAGCTAGGAGGAGCCGGGGATCGAACTTGCAACCTTCTGGTTACTAGTCAACCTGCTCTACCTCCTGAGCTAAGCCGACCCTATATGGGGCCATTGTTGGGATGACTGTTTGACCTGCTAAAGTGCGTCTAAACGTCTCAAGGGTCTTCCTAATCTCTGAACCTGAATACGTGACTCGGTGGTAGAACAAGTCTCCACCGCTGGCTATATGGTGAAGGAGCAACATAAAGCCCATACTGTGCCTCATGTGGTGAACACGATGGATTTTAGGCGCTAAGCAGGATGGAACAAACTGTTCAGGGCTGAACTGAGGCGGCTCCTCTGCTAAGCCTCTAGTTGCACTTTTAAAGAAGAAAATGGTCTGTACTTTGAGTGCTTTTGAAATAAGCGTAAATCGCAGCGTTGAAATCTCACGCTTCTGATTAATGCCTTTTTTTTTTTTTTTTACACAAACAGATTGCGCTATGGTGACCGGATCATAACTCTACTCCCAAAAGGTTTTCTAAACATTTGTCTCAATCCTTCTCCCTCTCATCTCCCCCCCCCCACCAGGGTGACGTCCATAGCGGACCGCCTCAACGTGGAGTTCGCCCTCATCCACAAGGAGCGCAAGAAGGCCAACGAGGTGGACCGAATGGTGCTGGTGGGCGACGTCAAGGACCGCGTGGCCATCCTGGTTGATGACATGGCCGACACCTGCGGGACCATCTGCCACGCTGCTGACAAGTAGGCTCCACCCCGTGGGTGTGTCTGTGTGTCAAGGATAGGTTCATCGTACATCCGTGGTGGTGCGAAGTGGGTGGTAGCCTAGCGTGCGTGTTAATTTACACAACCATCAGAAATGATTACATTTGGTTAATTACATTTCCATCCCAAAGTAAGGAGGAGAAGTCGCAGCACGCAACCAAACATGGTGTAGTTACAGAAAGAAAACGCAGGCGGTGCGTGACCTAGTTTCTGTTAAACTAGGAGAGCACCGTGCTAGCCCACAGTGGAGTATCAATTGGGGTTGAAATCGTCTTTTAGTCCCTGTTAACAATCACGGACCTGCAATATTATGCAAGTTCAACCATAACACCGTAATCAAGCACATGTCCATGTACCTTCAGTTTAGTTTTCTCTGCTTAAAGGGAGAAAACTAAATGTTGCTTTAGGACCGATGTTTCATGCCCATCGACCTGTACACTGGGATCTGACAGGGGCTAGAAAAAAACTAAACTTCTCCAACCAACCTTGAGTTTTTGTAAGCGCTATCAACGTCATTCCTAAATGTTCAGTAGAAATAGTTGTTTCACCTACAGAGGGTCTTGAAATATTTTAAAAAGTATTGTATGATTTTCCGACGTAAACCTGAAACTTGACAAAAAGTCCTGAGTTACACGTGCCGGTCTATGGTCCATCTCTCATGGCAACAAATAATTTAAAGTAAAGGGTTCAGTAAATGTCTATTGATTATCTGTAGATGAGCAGAGGGCATGTTGACAGTACATATCTACAGTTTATCGGTTGCATATCAGCAAACTATAATTGGACTATCCAGGGAAACCTTCTCCTGGTTGTTTTCCACTAACTGTATCGATCATCTACAGATAGGCAAAGGGGATGTGAACGAGTGTCTGCTGCACATAACAATCTGGATCTCCAATCTAAATCCAGGGTGTTACAAACTCTTAAATCGTACAAAAGGTCAAGATATTAATTGTTAAACATTCACGACAACAAAAAGAATAGATATTTTTTCTTTTATCAAAGTTTTTTCGTTATTTTTCCCAAATGATAGGAAACAACTTTATATTGGCTAAAAGTGTATATATAGCCAATACTTATATGGGCTATAAGAATTTGCATTGATCCGACAATCCAAGTATTGAGGATATATCGGATCATGTGTTTGACTGTGCATGTTTTACTGTGGTGTACATGAGTCACAACCATAAAATGAAAGCTAATGTTATGGATGTAGACTGGCCACAGGTAGAGTCCAGGCCACGGAAAGAACTGATGTGGGAAACCTACCCAGGCTCAGAGAAAAAGCATTCTGCTCCACAGTAGTCCAGAGAAGAACCTATTGAGCTGACTAACTGTTCTAGTAGTCATTAAGATACAGGTGTGCTTAGGGCTGTGTGATATGGACAAAATCTTCTATCACGATATTGGTAATTTCATTTCTCTAATTATATATATCACCATAAAGTACATTTTCTGTAAATTCAATGAAAAAAATGTCTACCCAGAACAACCACATGCCTCGTGACTACTTTTGAATAATCCTATCAACTAAATACAAACAAAAAATATTAAGGTAAACTGTTTCAAGTTTCAGAAATATCCCCAACTGTGCTGTTCATTAAGCATGCATTTGTAATGTTAGTTTCAATCTTGGACAAAGCTACGCTAATCGAAATTAGGAAATGCCTTTTTTTTTTTTTACACGTTTGCCTCGTGAAGACCTTCAATGATACGCAACTCATGGTGTAGTACAGAAGGCTCTGATACAATATGTACTGATCGATTCTGTTGCATCTGCCACAGCTACACCTTTGCCCCACTGCCTTACTGGCCAATTAGGATTGGCTAAAACATTTATTGGTTCCAATTAAATACAGAATGGATGCCCAGTAGGGCAGTGATCTACAAATGCTGGTGTTTATGTAACTAACTATTTTGTACACACTTTGTTGTAAAATGGTGTAATGACATACAATGAACCAATCATTATCATGACCTTATGGTTATCATTATTTATAATAGTTTTGTCTCTCTGATAGAATTAAATATTTATTTATAGCTTCTGTATTATCTATATATTTGTATAGCCTTGCACACAGCTTTCATTGACCTATGTGTTCTGCTCTAACAAGGGGACTCTGACCAGTGGTGTTGAGATTATACAGGCAAGTCCACTCAATGGACAGAGCTGCTTCTCTGAGGCCAGTTCGTAACGGGTTTGCCTGCAAACTCCACAGCGTGTGTTCGTCTGCCCGCATGCTTAAGGGTCTGTGTAGACCTTTTGGACCTGTAGTATCATGTTTGTTGTTCAATGTTTACTTCTTTTTCATCACATTTCTTATTTCTGACAGCTGTCTACTGAAAACATTGCTTTCTCCTCCATGTCGCGTTTCAATCTGGACTTCAGAGAGTCAAAGCTAAAGTTCCTTTCCCTTAATTCCTTCTCACCATGGGCGTGATAACCCCCACTAGGAGTCTTTACTTGTTGTGGAAGTACCAGAGAGTCAGAGAACCCGACGCAGTCTGTAAGATTCATAATATCAGAGAATTCAGTCAGTTGGGCCGCGGCGCAATGAATGAATAAAGATTGTAGTTACTACTTTACAACCTTGTTGATGAGCAACATTTAGAAAAATATGTACTTTTAATTCAGCCTTGGGTGAAATCAAAGCGTAGTGTGTAGTGAATGTATGTTGGTGATTATACACTCCTTATAGGGGGTAACTACATTGGCACCGGCTTCCTCCATCTTCTGCGCCAGCTTTTTAAATAAATCACCGACCCGAAGTGAGTTCACAGCTGTCTACTGAAAACATCTTTCTCCTGCTGGAGCAGCCCCTCCGCCGCCCGTCCGTATACGGCATTCCCCGCCACGGCGCAAGGAATGAATAAAGATTGTAAACATGTCGGGAGAAAAAAACATTTATTTTGACAGATGTGCCCGAAGTTACTACTTTACAACCTTGTTGATGACCCACATTTAGAAAAACATGTACTTTTAATTCAGCCTTGGGTCAAATCGAAGTGTAGTGTCTGTGTGCTTCCACCTTTAATGAATGCATGCCATGCGCGCTCCCGCGGCCGGCACACAATTCTTATAGGGGTAACTACATTCATCGACTTCCTCCATCTTCTGCGCCACCTTTTTAAATAAATCGCCGTTTCTCGTTTTCCGACGGCGACAACATGACTATCGTCTCCTACTTCCAGCTCACGGCCCCAGGAAAAGATCTCGAGCATGTGCAGAACGCATAATCCAATCCCACTCCATACATGCACGCTTAACTCGACTATGAATCGAATTATCTAGGGCTTAATTCGACTGAGTAACCCGATTCGATTTTAGCTCGACTAAGGTGTATACATGCATCTTAATCCAATCATAGTTGGACTAACCCAATAATTCGACTTTCTTGACTGTCCTGTAAACGCACTGACTGAGAACCAACGGACAATGCAAACCCTGTCCCTGAAGTCAATCATCTACCTTTCCCTCGTTTGCGGGAAAACGCACAGGCGGATTTGCTTTGTTTTCAGGACATTCAAATTTAAGGCATTTTGCAGACGCTTTTATCCAAAAGCGACTTAACAACGGTTCATACACGCAAGGAGACAGCCAGCTCATCGGTAGCAGTGAGGTGCCTTGCTCAGGGACACCTCGACACTCGCTAGGAGGTGCAGGGGATCGACCTAGCAACTCGCTCTAGCCCCTGAGCTCATTGCCGCTGAAGGCAGCCCTGTGTCAGAAACCATCTGAGCTGTGTTTCCCTCTGCGTCCTTCAGGTTGATCGACGCCGGCGCCACCAAAGTCTACGCCATCCTGACGCACGGCATCTTCTCGGGGCCGGCCATCTCGCGCATCAACAACGCCCCCTTCGAGGCGGTGGTGGTCACCAACACCATCCCCCAGGAGGAGAAGATGAAGTCCTGTGACAAGATCCAGGTACCAGTGCCATGCTCCTACCCACACGTTAGGTCTTCTGGTTCTTTGCCTCGCGTTGTAATGCTTCAACAAGTGAGGCCAGGACCTAGCGTGATGAACTGCTATTGGGTCAGACCAAACGTAACATAATGGCCGGTTTGGTGGTGAAACGGCCGCTTTAACTCTGGAGTGCAAATTGTCATGGTTCAACTGGTTTAAGCCGGTTTAACCCTGGGGTTGTTGCTCTACAGGTGATGGTTTAAGCTTGTCTAACCCTGGTGTTAATACTGTGATGGTTCAGCTGGTGTAACCCTGGTGTTAATACTGTGATGGTTCAGCTGGTCTAACCCTGGTGTTAATACTGTGATGGTTCAGCTGGTGTAACCCTGGTGTTAATACTGTGATGGTTCAGCTGGTCTAACCCTGGTGTTAATACTGTGATGGTTCAGCTGGTGTAACCCTGGTGTTAATACTGTGATGGTTCAGCTGGTCTAACCCTGGTGTTAATACTGTGATGGTTCAGCTGGTCTAACCCTGGTGTTAATACTGTGATGGTTCAGCTGGTCTAACCCTGGTGTTAATACTGTGATGGTTCAGCTGGTCTAACCCTGGTGTTAATACTGTGATGGTTCAGCTGGTGTAACCCTGGTGTTAATACTGTGATGGTTCAGCTGGTCTAACCCTGGTGTTAATACTGTGATGGTTCAGCTGGTGTAACCCTGGTGTTAATACTGTGATGGTTCAGCTGGTCTAACCCTGGTGTTAATACTGTGATGGTTCAGCTGGTCTAACCCTGGTGTTAATACTGTGATGGTTTAAGCTGGTGTAACCCTGGTGTTAATACTGTGATGGTTTAAGCTGGTGTAACCCTGGTGTTAATACTGTGATGGTTTAAGCTGGTGTAACCCTGGTGTTAATACTGTGATGGTTTAAGCTGGTGTAACCCTGGTATTGTTGCAGGTGATTGACATCTCGATGATCCTGGCGGAGGCCATCAGGAGGACTCACAACGGAGAGTCAGTCTCCTACCTCTTCAGCCACGTGCCTTTGTAGGAGGGGGGGTGAGGCTGTGATGTGGGGGGGGGGGAGGTCTCCATGGTAACCTCACAGCCTGCATGCAGCTTGTCTATTTTTTGGTCACGTGCAGAATGTCCACCATTTTGTGAGCCCACTGGCGATTGGGGACAATCACGCGGGACCGCCCGAGGAAAGGGTCACGCCCACACCGCTCTTCCACTGAGAATTCCAACTGACGCCACGACGACGTCACTTCCTTTTGTATTTATGAGTAAAGTAGATTTGTTTTGGGTTTTTCGGTGAAGAGGATTAATTTGCCAGCCTCAGTCGCCGTGGTCAGACGTTTAACCCGAGGTACCGTCGGCCAACAGTATTTTGTTTGTCTTGAATTGACCTCACACTTGAATGTGAAATGTAGACATCATGAACCCTTTTCCACAAACAAAATGACGTTTGTTCAAAAAAAACAATCCTTCTCGCCCAACGAGTAATTCCAAGGTATGTTATGACTGTTAGTCTTTTTGTTTTTAGACACTTCCAAAGAGTGAGTACCGGTCTCTAACTCTTGTTTCAGGTAAAAACAGGACCCCAGAACCTAGCGACTACGATATATAACCTAAAATATACATTTAATTTCCACCGGCATGCCTGGCCATTTTCTAATATACCAGAGGACTGCTTCAAGTGTTTCCACGAATGCTGAGTTGATGTTGCTGAGTGGAAGTGCTGATGAAGCAGTTCTCCTGTATCTGAGAATGGCAGTGTCAAGAGTTCTCTTTTTTTTTCTTTCCTTTTATCCTGACGCAAGCTCCTCCCATACCATGATTTATAACGCGTTGTTTACGCCAGAGATAGAAGCAAACCGTTCTAGCCAATCATCTGTGCTGTTGGCCAGGTCGTGGCACAGGCGTGACCTGGAGACGGTGTCTCCTCCGCAGACTTTGATGAGGCTGAATGCCACCCCCAGACCCAGAAGATGTAAGCCTGGTAATCAGCGGTGAAAACGTATTCATCAGTCGTACGTTCTTAAACGACAACTCATTCCTTTGTTTTGTATGCATTTTTACACGGTAATGATATCACTGATTGAAAAACTGTAGGTCATTTTCAAATAAAGGATTGATATGCATTCAGACGTGTTGGCTTGTTTTTTAAACACAAAGTCCTACTTTGTGAAATTAACTTGTACGACTAAGTGCTAATTTGATAGTCCGTTACTGCCACCCTGTGGCGACACGCTGCTATTACGGATTAATTCCCCTGTTTAAAAACATTTTGGCTTTAAATTGATTTGCAACATTGACGAAGTTTGTTGGCTGAATAATAGTCTGGTACGAGAGCGAAGGTATTTGACTGAAGAGGATTGTCTGGAGTTTCTGAAAACAGCATTAGGGTCATGTTATTTGAAACAAGAAATCCTACACATTGCCCTAATCTAAAAGACAAGTAATCAAAGAAAGGTCGCTGGAGCACAACGGTTCCCAACCGGTCTATCTGCGCCAGTACAGGTCTTGGGAGTCCCCGGACCGGAGCCGGTCCGTGGACCCGTTAGAACCCGGCTTTGAAATATTTCCAGAAAAAACGAACTATTTATTATAGTTAGGGATATTGATGTTATTTCCTCCAACCCATAAACTCCATACTTATTTGTAGTGGAGAAAAGGGAATCATTTTGTGAATTATTGGTATATTCAATTCATACAATTAGCCTTTGTCGCCACCTAGTTCATAATATGCAACTAAACCACTAAGTTAAGCACTGTTTTTGCACTACTTTTGTATTTATTTTAGTGTCAGGTGACTTTTCTCTTACGTTTCTTATATATGGTATATTATTGCATTGTTTAAGGAAGCCTGAGAATCAGGCATTTCATTAATGTTGCTTTAATTGTTGTGAATATGATACATAAACCATCTTGAAAGACAGCTACATCCTTTGTTTAAAAACAATGCATCTTAAAAAATAATGCATTCAAATTGACTACCGGTCTTCCAAACCCCTGCTGGAGCATATCTGCGCGGAGCTGCAGAACCACTGCTGGCCACCAGAGAGCGCCCGGAGGCCGCTGATGGGAACCGAAAACCCTTTTAACATCCTGGTCTCATACAATTTCCTTCATTTTTCTGGCTGAAAGTATTATTTAAAAATTGATTTGAGACCCTTTGATTGATTTGAGAGCTGATGTTGAAGACACAACATCTCATCTGTGTTCAGCCGGTCGCTACTCGTAGAGCTTCTTGTTCAACAGCTGTTACAATACCAGCGTTAATTAAAGACAAGCAACCCATCCCACACAACTGTTTATTCCAAGCGGGATTTCCCTCATCTAGGAAATCATTCCAGATGCTCGCACTTGTGAAACGATATGAGTGAACAAAGAGGAGGAAAGGATGGTTAAAAACCACCAAATCCGGGATGGGGTTCAGTTTACGCCGGAAGTGGTTCCGGAAGTGACGCGCCTCCCCAGATGTGCGGCTCATAGTAGAAACATGTGACACTCTAAATGTATATTTCTATAATAAATAATAATGATTTATTCTACAATAAATGTATATTATTATTAATAAATGTATGTTCCGTGCTGACAGTCTCTTGTCACCCTCATCATCATGTGTGTGATTCACTCATTCAGTGAGACTTGGGGATTACAAGCTGCTCTTTACTGGCAAACCAGTCAAGTTCAGTGTTAGGGTCTCTGGCCACATATGTTTAACTTGGTCCAAGATAGTATATAGCCTACAGAAATGTGTCTTATGATCGTGAACTGGAGTGGGATAAGTATCAGGAATCACGATAATCAGGTTATTTGGCTTCTCTTTAAGGAATGTGAGAGGTTTATTCGGAGAACGGTCAGCTGTCATGATGGTCCAATGAACATGTTATAGCTTCAGCAACGCCTCACCCTATGAATGTGTTCACCTCACTGTTGATTTCCGCTGGCACGTTGAATGCATAATACATAACTGTTTAGCAAGAAGAATAAACACATTAAAATAAGTAATTAAGTAAGTAGAATCTTTATTCATCCCCTTGGGGAAATTCAGGTATCTAGTAGCAACAGACAGTACAGTTCAGTTGACAAACAGTAAAAGTCACCAAAATTAGTCAATAAAAGTCAATAGAAAGTGAGCAACATTTCGCATAATTAGAAATTCCATATAAAAAGATAATAATAATAATAATAAATAATAATAATAATATTAGGACAATAATAGCGGGGAAAGGAGCGAGAGATTAGAGCGGGTGACGTCACATGTCCTCATTAGCATATTATAGCGGGTGACGTCACATGTCCTCATTAGCATGCGGAGGACTATAATTGACGCGCGCGCCGTCGCAGCACCACACCGACCGCTGCAGACGCCACACCTTGGACCGTAACTCTCAACGTCAGTCAGACTCCGGTAAGCACCGTGATATAAGAATAAAGTTTGCTTTCGGGTGGAGCAGGAGGTTAACGGTTCACTTTGCTGCCTGCTACATTGTGCGCGGTAGTGGAAGTGGGGCTTTATCCGGTTACATTCGGTTTGTGGTGCCGACGGTGGACAATGGGTTTCACGTGGGGCTCGGACCCGTGCAGTGAGTCGGTGAACGGGACCGGGAATAACTGCGTTAAACCGGGACGGTCCGCGTACCCGGGGGACGGATGACCGTCTCCGGTGGGCTTCTGCACAGACACCCCGCGGTGCTCTTTGTTGTGATCTCTGTGGCGTGACACGCAGACGCGTCAGTGTCGGTATTTTTAACCCGCTTTTGTGTTTTAAATACACGTTTTAAGCTCATCACCTGGGTGAATCGGTAACGTGTAAGAACACACCCTGACCTCGTCCGGTGATCGGTTTCTCGCCGATGGGTGAGGCTGGTTGAGGTCGGATCATTACTGAATCAGGGCGGTGGTCCTCCAGACAGACCCTCTTGTATCCCATGAGACGCGTACGTGACCAGAGGACTGAGTCGAGTCTACACGTGGCACGTCCGCCACACGGGGACCCCCTTATGAAGTGATCCCCCCCTATTTCTAACCAATAAGGCTTTGGAATCGATCATCGATCATTGGTTTTCGAAGGATCCTCAACGCCCACCCCTCCACCCTGATGCGGTCAGATTTATAAGACGGACGAGGCGGGTTCTGCGATCTGTCGCTCGCAGGGAACCCCTTTTGTTATGCAAATGTTGGTTTTGAACGCCTAGGGTGCTGCTCATTGTCTGGGAGTGTTGGTGTGTGTGCAACATTGGCCGCTGGGTTATGGGAATACCGGGAGAGGAGGAGGAGGAGGAGGAGGGCGGCTCCTCAAGCTGCAGTGAACAAAAGGCCTGGTGCATTTCTGCGCCAGTACATGTTAACCATTCCTCCCACTGGATGCGTACGCGGGTAGTCTTTTTAAACCTGTTTCTGCTCTCCTCTCCTGCAGACCCAAATCGCAAACATGTCCGACAAGCCCAAGCTCGAAGAGGTGACCTCCTTCGACAAGACCAAGCTGAAGAAGACGGAGACCAAGGAGAAGAACGTTCTCCCCTCGCAAGAAAGTATGTCTGGGGGTCTGGGAGCACGGGGGGAACCTTAAAGGAAGGCATTAAGGAAGGGCCTTTCGCCTTCCCTTAAGGGGCCCTGTGCTCCAAGCAAGGTGACATTCACTGTATACGTTGTGTTGTACCAGCGGTTCTCTTAAATCTCTCTCTCGCTCTCTTCCAGTCATCGACCAGGAGAAGAAGGCCGAGTGATGTCCTCTCTTCTCTCCCACCTCCCCACCCCCAGTCCACCACCACCTCCAGTCCACCACCACCTCCTCCCCACTCCCACCCTCCATTGCCTTTCTGTCACTTCTGATGTTATTTTTTTTTATTTAGCTGTATAACTTTGTAACCGAAATTATGAAAGGGAGGAAATTAAACCACCGAGCGGGCTAGAGCGCCCCCCCCCCCACCCGCATGGATCCACTCCCTGCTGCAAACCATCGCATAGCCCACCTGTGGCCGTCCAAGATGTCCGCAGCCTACGAGGTGACGCCTGAGTGGAGACGCGACCCTACAGCAGGGGAGGAGGAGGAGGAGGAGGAGGAAGAAGAGGAGGACCCCCCCCCCCCTTCTGTTGGGCTTGTGGCGTTCGAGGACTGGAGGGGGTGTGGGTGTGTGTTCAGAATGGAATGAGGGCGTGGCCTTCATGGCACAGGAAGCTCCTCCTCCTCTTCCTTGTCTCGCCCTTATCACTTCCTGCATCTGGCCGCTTCTGCTGACCCGATGTAACCATGGCGATTAGCGTTGCTTTCGTTTCTATGTTTCGGAGATGCACAACTTTTTTTTTTTTCTTTTTTTTTTTTATACACTGGTTAAAATGTTATCCCCCTCCAAAAAAGTATCTGGATGACATGAGATGGAAGCCATCTAGATCTGGGAAAACTAAAATCGCACCACAGACTTCACTTACATTGGCATCTTTAGGACTTTATTCGACCCTACCCCCCGAAGTGCAAGAGTGTGGGTCGAACCCGGCACCACAGCACCGCTCTACTTGGGGATACCGTTGCAATTGTGTGTATATATTGTACCGCGTTGCACCCTAGATCACCCCTCAATAATTCAGAAAGCACGCATGCTGGGCATTGGTACCACGTGTCACCTGGTGGTCTAAATTCACAATATGAGTTCCATTTTTTGGGGGTTTCTGTAAGCAGCCATGTTAAGCCACAAACCATTACCAGTACTGGCAAAACGTTAAATGTTGTAATAAAAAAAAAATTTGATAATACAAAGACTGTTTGTGTATCCTTCCCTTTCGACCCTTGTGTATAACGTCCATGGACGGCATCTTGTCATTGAGCGGCACATTGTTCCTTAAATGCAAATTTAGCTTTTTCTTTAGGCAATGAATCTCAAAAGCTGAACCCAAACTTGTTTCAACAAAGGCAGTGACTTGTCAGGGAAAAGCTAGTCAATTTATTAGTATTCTGGTTTTGATTCGTGAATGTTCATGTTTGAACACACCAAGAGCCTGTTGCAGTCAGACTGCGATCCAGGAAGTAGACCGTAACGGGAAGTGGGACTCGGGACACCGCCCACTACTGCGGGATAGCTCCTCTTCACTGACATAAGATGGCCGACGGCATTGATTGATTGACTCTGAGGTAACGCGGCGCTGGCCTCTCCCTCATACAGGCGGGATTGGGATGCCTTGCTGCACTAATAGCGGCCTGACCTTAAGGTGTACGCTGGCGTCTCGCCGTGGGACATTTAGCCGACTAACTCGGTCCTGAATTAGCAAAGCCCTCCTGGCATTACCTGGACATGACATCATCGCCGTCACACCCCCTCTTAAACAAATATCAAACGTTAATCATGGGGATTATGGAAATATTTAGCCAGCTAAATAAAAGACCAGTGTATCCAACTCTGTCACTTTGTTTATAACATAACATCTCTTTTCCATAATTCATAGCAATTCATTCATAGCGAAAGACGGATTTATAACAATTCAACAATACAATGAATTTATAACCTAAAAAGGTATTACACCACCTATTTTATATATTTATACAGCAATTATGCATCTATATATATATATATATATATATATATACATACATACATATGTTACATTTTTGTACAGTTTTAGTGTTCTTTAGTGGTTATTTTATCTTTTAGTGGTTATTTTGTCTTTTTGTCATTTGTTTTGGTCTCTTTTCCACAGCAATGCAATTTCTGGTGGGTTAACATCTCTGGAGTCTCGGTGGCTGCGCCTGTGGTTTCATCGGGTTAACCGTGCATGTTAGTGTAAGTGGATTGGTGTTAATTCAGTTACTCTTATTAAGTAAATAAGGTATTAATCTAGAGAGGGGGGCGGGGTCACCTCACACTGGTCGGATTATCTCTCTCTCCATGTGTCCCTCTCCCTTTATCGCTCTCTTTATCCTTTGCTCTCTCTCCCTCATTATCTCTCTCTCTCTCTCTCTACCTTGACAAGGCAGCGTGGGCATGGCCGCTGAGTCACTACCTCGTGGGAAACAAACGAATGGCCAGTCAAAAGAGGGCCGTGAATCGCCGCCCTCTCTGCCCGTTGTAGTTGGTTGTACCCTGGAAATGTCCCTCCTCTGCTCCCGTAGCCTGGTTAGCTCGCCTGCCGCGCCGTTAGCTTAGCGATTGATTGATTACCTTCAGCCCTTGCACAGGGCAATCCTGTTAGCCTTTTACAGGCTGCTGCACAGAGGCATTCTGGGTCAGCTCTCTCATGGCGAGCCAACAGAGGAGGAGGGGGAGGGGGAAGAGGTGATCTATTGCCCGTTAGCGACCGCCACGCGTTTATGGCCACATAATAAACAAACAGCTTTTCTTCCTCTACGCTTTGTTGATTGGTTTTTGATTCCGCTTGACCGGCCGCTCTCGCCTAGCCAACGCCGCAGACCCGTACCCGTGGCCGC
>NC_140294.1:4707760-4709976 GCF_964030765.1 Micromesistius poutassou
TGGAGGTTCACAGGATTACAGAGAGCAGCTTGTATATTCCGGCTTCCAGTCTAAACCAAAAAGAGGTCCATTATCATGATATATATTTATATATTTAAGAGTAACACCTACAGATACCCTTCCCCCTCAAGGCAATGTGGGGCCTGATATAATAATGTTTTTGATCACAGCCCCCCCAAACAAGAACAGCATTCTCTACGTCTCTACATCCTCCTCTTCCTCTTCTTCCTCCTCCTCCTCCTCTTCCTCCTCTTCCTCTTCTTTCTTCTCCTCCTCTTCCTCTTCCTCTTCCTCCTCCTCTTCCTCCTCCCTCCTCTTCCTCTTCTTTCTTCTCCTCCTCCTCTTTCTCTTCCTCTTCCTCCTCCTCCTCCTCCTCCTCCTCCTCCTCCTCCTCCTCCTCCCCTCTGTTCATGTTGAGGCGTCTCCTGGGGGGGGGGGAGGAGAATGTGAGTGTTCCGGACTCGCTGGCAGGTCCCGACAGGACCTGCCAGGGGGGGGGGGGGGGAGGGATGCACAGAGGACAAACGTCCGTGTCTGTACATGCCGAGAGGGTGAGAGTTTGCCGTGAAACCCTAAGCCCTCCTTCTGTTTTCATTCTCCTTAAGAGTAACACCTTACAGACACCCTTCTCCCCTCGAGGCAACGCGGGGCCTGACAAAATAATGTGTTGGGCGTCCGTGACTGTGCTCACCTGGGCCTCGTCCTTCTCAGACACAGGGAACACTCGTCCCACGTGTCCGACATGCGTACGTTGTCCCTTTGCTGTGGAACGCTTCTTCTTTGTATATTTTTGGTATGGTAGTTCAAGATAAAAGCCTTCAGGCCGACCTGCTCAGACTGGCGTCCACGTTGGGCCGCTATTGGGAGTTGTGCGTCGTGGTGGGTCACTACAGGGCCCTTCTGTGACTGGTGGGGGCTTGACTTTGAACTGGTCCTGAATATGAGCTGGCGTGAGGCCTAGTGTTCACTCTGAACAGCGACCTGCTGTTTTCTCCTGCTCTCCTCCTGCTCTGAGGACACACGTTTCTTTCTGTGTTTCAAGAATTGCATTTTTTTGTTTCTGTGTCTTCTACTCGGTTCAAGTAAAGTTTGCTTGTTTGTTTGTTTCTAGGTAGAGTTTCCAGTAACGTTTTTTGAGTTACTTTTAATGACTTGTGATCTTGCCTGTCTATTATTCTGCACACAAATACAGAATAATAGACAGCAGGCAGCAGACTCTACCACTAGAGATATACCCTACTAATGGAGAGGCATTAGTGGAGCGGAGAGAGAGAGAGACAGAGAGAGAGAGAGAGAGAGAGAGAGAGAGAGAGAGATAGAGAGAGTGAGAGAGAGAGAGATAGAGAGAGAGAGCGAGAGAGAGCGTGTGCTGAAATGTTAAAAAGAGGGCGGATGCAACAATTCTTTCAATTCCTCCAGAGTTCCTCCCAGCCCCAAACCCTCTCCCCGCCCCCATCCAGAAAGGTCAAATCACGGATTTCTTCCCAGAAAACCTTTCCTCCCCTCTGTGCCCCGCCTACACACACTCTTTCCATAACAAACTCTCTCTCTCTCTCTCTCTGTATCTCTCCCTCTCTCTCTCTCTCTTTCTCTCTCTCCCTCTTTCTCTCTCTTTCTCTCTCTCTCTCGCTCTCTCTCTCACCCCTCTTTCTCTCTCTCTGTATCTCTTCTCTCTCTCTCTCTCTCTTTCTCTTCTCTTCTCTCTCTCTCTCCCTCTCCCTCTCTCTCTCTCTCTCTCTCTCTCTCACACCCCCTCTCTCTCTCTCCAGGGGTTAGCTTGTGGAATGTGCTATGATTGTGTGAGCAGCAGCACTGCTGTGTCGTCCGTTTGGCATGTCTCCTCTTTTCACACGTCATGCGCTGTTCGCAAAAGTGTTTTGCGGTCTCTGTGTCATTACTCGTGTGTGTGTGTGTGTGTGTGTGTGTGTGTGTGTGTGCGTGTGTGTGTGTGTGTGTGTGTGTGTGTGTGTGTGCGGCTGTGTCTATGTGTGTGTGTGTGTGTGTGTGTGTGTGTGTGTGTGTGTGTGTAGCTGTGTGTCTGGGTGTGTGTGTGTGTGTGTGTGTGTGTGTGTGTGGGATGTGAGTTTCTGGTTTGTATAAACTGTGAACATGACAAACGTTTCTCTTTTCAATCCCCACTAGATTGATTCTGACGTTCCAAATCACGTTGAATTATGTTCAAACCACCGATCACACGTTGATCAACGATGCACGGA
>NC_140294.1:4710176-4712676 GCF_964030765.1 Micromesistius poutassou
GTGTCCGGAGCCTAACCTGCAGCCGTCCTAGAGCAGGAGAGCCTCGCTAGCTAGATCTAAAGTTCATTGGAAGTCCCTTTGGATAAAAGCCCCATCCTCCATTTTTGAATCCAATTTGGCCTCCTACACAAACGCAGTGTTTCTGGGGTCACTGAAAACGAGCTTTCGGAAAACACCGGCCAAAGTAGAGTTTTTACAAATCGAAATGTTCTGTGTATTCGTGTGCCGAGTGATATTTTTGAAAATGAAAATGTTTGCATCTAGGAGATTTTGCTAACTATTTTATCCAAAGGGACTTACAACCATTCACTCACAGATGGCGGTAACCACAACAGTTAGTTCGGAGGAGCCAGGGATCGAACTAGCAACCTTTCGGTTATCAGCCAACCCGCCCTACCTCCTGCCTCGCCCATCTAGACATCAATTTGCTCATGTGAACGGTGTGAGCCGCCACCTTGTCTTCCGTCGGAGCAGGCGTTGTGTTGAGCCATTTCTTAGGGTCGACGTACGCTGTTTGAAGAAGATGTTGATGATCTTCTGTATCGCCCCCTACTGGTCTGGCCTGTTGGAGCGCATTCATGCGTTTCCACAGACATGGGTCAGGGGATGAGTCACCTTCTACGCCTGTCTTAATTAACCTGTCGAATAAACAACACCGCCCTTGGGGTGTAGCTAATGAGGTTGTAAGTTGAGCAGGTTGTATTCATTCATTGTACTCAATTGTGTAGCATGTACTTAATTGTGTTGTGCATGCATGTTGTGTAGCATGTACTTAGTTGTGTAGCATCTGCAATAGCTAGCTATCACTGCTGTACACGGGGAAGGGGGTTAGCCTGGCGATTGTTAGTACTTGCACTTGGTTCTATGAACATCTTTACTGTACCGACGGCGATATATTGTTTCACTTCTTATGACAAATGTACTTATTGTAAGTCGCTTTGGATAAAAGCGTCTGCTAAATGCCCTAAATGTAAATGTGAATGGGTTGACTCACAGGTACAGCAAAAATATTGGTGGGGGGGGACTTTTATTTAGTAAAGCATGAATTAACCAACGCTTAGTAACCCTACCGGGAACACTTTGAGATCATGTGAGATCAGGTTACCCACCTGGAGGCCTGGTGGAGGAAACGTTTCCGCTTGGAAACACAAAGGACGTCCCCTGGGGAGGGGGAGGGAAGCCCCTAGAGACCAAGAAGTGTGAAAATAGAATTTCTTTCAGAAGAAAGAAGATCTTTAAGAACAACCGGTTCTGTCTTTCTCTCTCTCTTGAGAACTGGGTCAACATTTTGGCTCTATTGACTTGACAGGGTTACATTGTTTGTATTAGTTAGTTGAACGAGTCTCAAGATAGACACGTAAAATAACTTCTGTGTTGTCAAAGTGTGAGTTTAACCGTATAGTGAGAGCAGAGGGGGTGCATACAGATTGATCCGATTTGGTAACACATGAGGGGGGGTCAGCTCAGAGCCTGGATACCTGCTCCTTCGGGTTCCGTTCTACAGTAGAACACTGATTTGAAAGGATTAAGCTTTCAGAAGGGTACTTTAATACGTGTATTGCGTGTATTTTATTCATGGTGTTCATTTGAAACCTTTACAGGTATTTTTATTTTATTTTACTGTTTTGTTTATCGTATTATCGTATTATCGTATTTGGTTATTAGATAAGATACAACTTTTGTCCGATTGCAGAGAAATTAGTTTAGTATATAGTTTATTAAATGCTACCACAACACAAACACCAATAAACACATGAAAGAGAATACAAACACACACACGTTTGTGGAGGTGCCCAGGTAAATCATGTAGGCTAATGAGAGATTATATAGAATATTCCAGATTAAAGATTTTAGATATTGTATGGATTATATTAAGGCGATTACTCATCCACAAATGTATTCCTAAAGGATCAAAGCGTGTGTGTGTGTGAGAGAGAGAGGGAGAAAGAGAGAGAGAGAGCGAGACCATCTGTTAATATACGTATTGTCAACAAGGCACACACAACAATGTCCCATTAATCTCAACCCGTAGATTAGAGTCGGTCCCGAGAAGCAGCATTATTAATAAAAGACCCATGCACTGTAACCACAGAGCTGTAAATAGTGTTGTCTGTGACGACGCCAACATATCATGACCCAGTGGTTGTTGGCATAGGTACAGAACAGTCGCCGCGGTGACGGGTAGGATGGGATGTGTGTGGACACGAAGCGCACAGCGTCCCGCGCCCGCATGCTGGGAGACATTGATCTCCTTTAATGAGGTGGCTTCACACAGTAGCACACAGTAGCATGTATCTACACCCTCAGAGCGGGATGTATGCATTATCTCATAGCAGTATTTGTGTGAAAGCTAATGGTAGCTTTTATGCATAAGCTTACAAACACGGATGTCTACGTTTAGAAGCATATTATGTATAAGCTAATACTAGAAAGGATGTTAAATGATGCTACGTTAAGTTAGTAATCTCTTAGCAAGTTGCTTCTATTCTAAAGGCTTCTA
>NC_140294.1:4725176-4837676 GCF_964030765.1 Micromesistius poutassou
TCCTTTTGCATTTTGCAGACCGCCCTGCAGTGAGAGAGAGAGAGAGAGAGAGAGAGAGAGAGAGAGAGAGGGAGGGAGGGAGGATGGGAGATTGAGACGATGACACAGAGGCGATGTCTTTGCCCTGCCGGTGATCGAGGGGTCCCTGCGCAAGGTTGTTATCGTTGGAACGCTGCATGTGTGTGTGTGTGTGTGTGTGTGTGTGTTTGTGTTTGTGCGTGCGCATGCACACGTCTGTGTATGTGTCTCGCATGCATGCAAACATGCATCCTCCTCCAAACAAACCCTCCCACCTTCCCTCCTCCCTCTCCACGTCCCACGCACGTTTCAGCCGTCCCTCAGAACGCATGCGCTCTCTCTCTCTCTCTCTCTCTCTCTCTCTCTCCCCTTCTCTCTCTCTCTCCCTCCCTCTTTCATTCTCTCTCTCTCTCTCTTTCTCTTTCTCTCTGCTGTACCTAATGCCCCCCCTGCCTCCATCAAATGGAGTGGGGGGGGGGAAGGGAGAGAGGGTGGGGTGGGAGAATCGCATAGAACATGTGAGTGAGTGAAGGAGAGAGAGAGAGACAGAGAGAGACAGAGAGAGAGAGAGAGAGAGAGAAAGAGAGACAGAGGGGGAGAGGGAGATGGGGAGATGGGGAGAGAGAGACAGAGAGAGAGAGGGGGGGAGAGGGAGATGGGGAGAGAGAGAGAGAAAGACAGCAGTGAGTGGTTAAACAGTTGCTCCCACCACAGCTTCATGAATCGGTCGTCTGTCTAAATTGCTTTGAGGTAATTACCGGCAGAGGCTGGAAGATAGCATAGAAGCGTGGGTGTGTGTGTGTGTGTGTGTGTGTGTGTGTGTGTGTGTGCGTGCGTGCATGCATTCATGTGTGTGTGTGTGTGTGTGTGTGTGTGTATGTGTGTTTGTGTGTGTGTGAGTGCGTGCCTGCATGCGTGCATGCGTGTGCGTGTGCTTGTGTGTGTGTGTGCTTGTTTGCGTGTGTGTGTGTGTGTGTGTGCATGTGTTTGTGTGTGTGTGCGTGCATGCGCGTTTGTGCGTGTGTGCATGGAGGAGGTGCACCATATAATTGAAAGTTGCATTCCAGTGAAAAACAAGTACATGATGCCCTCCATTCCCCTGAGAGGAATAGTCTGTTCATGGCGGTGTTGCAACGGTGAAATGCACTTTGTTGTACACAAAGCGTAGCTTCTCTCCTTCTCTGCCATGTACCCGTCTCACCCTAGCCCGGGTAAAGTTCAGTTTCTGTCATGAAACACAGTCACGACCTGTTCAATCCCGGCTCAGAGATCGGGTAACACAACACAAATGTTCACACTGAGAGGGGGCGGTGTTTTTCTTTTGTTTTTATCACAATGACCCTTGCTTATTAGGCGCCACCCTAGCCAAACAAAGCTCCCTTGTTCTGCCCCTTATCGCTATGTCTGGCCCAGAACACACCTGTGTACACCCCCTGCCCTTCACACACGCACGCGCGCGCGCGCACACACACACACACACACACACCGTACACACACACACACACGCACACACACACACAGACCCTTGTGTTAGTAGATAGTTAACTCCTGAGATTTTATTGTGCTGCTGGCCTCCGCCTTCCACTCTGCCTGTGGTGTGTATGCGTGTTGTCTATATACGTTTGGAGTGTTTCTGTATGCTGAGCGGATTGCGCAGGCAAGCGTAGCGTGGATCCGGGCGGCAGCGGCCCGCGCATGGTAGACCTGATCCAGGTGTGACGGGGGAGCGGCGTGGTTCTGCAGACACCCCTCTCCAGCGCCTGTCGTGTGTCCGATGTGTAGACGTTCCTCAGCAGGAACGCCGCCGAGCCCCCCCTGGCTCAAGGGATGAGGACAGGCGCACCGCGGCCCCGAACTCAGCCAGCAATATCTTATAGTGTATAACACGCCCACTTTCTGCCCCTTATGACGTCATAAGGGGCTGATTTCCAAAACGGCTCGTAACGGCGAATCACACCACACCTGGTGGCATGTCATGGCACCTTCACTAACGCTGTAGTGAGACAGTCGGAGACTGGGGACCCCTGACCCGGGGTTAAGCCCCTCCCCAACACATCACAACCCTTGTGCTCAGCGCAGACGGGCGGGCTTGGCCCACGCGGGCCGTCCTCAGCATCTGCTAACGACAACAGGGAGGGTGTGGTGGTCCGCTATGCAGGCTGGGGGTATTCCCCCTAGCCTCCCCGCGCCGAGCAGGGGTCCAGTGCGTGGGGGTTAAAGGCAAAGAGAACAAATGGCGTGGGTCGGTTACAATCGGCGGGATCAAGGAGCACATGGGCAGGCCTCACCAACAAGGGTGTGGCACCGCATTCTGGGTGACGACCAGCTCCCAGGAACGCTGTGCTCCTGTGGGCGAGTACATTTGATCATGTGTGAGACGTACCATTTGGGCTGGACGGCTTGATGCTTTCATATCTTATTGATAACATTGATTCTGTTCCGTGATTCAGCTCTTCATTTATTCATCTGCTTCTCATTTCCAGAGAAGCTGCTTCTTACAGCAAAGCTAAAACTACTAGCTTACTGTTATTCACTTACCTTAGCTAAGATATCACCAGGGCCGGCCCGAGGCTTAAGCAAACTAAGCGGCTGCTTTTTTTCTGGGGGAGGACCCCCAGACCCGCCCCACTCCCCCATTTACACACACTTTTGCACAAATTGGAGGAGGGGGGTCTTCATGCTTCTTTGCCCAGGGGGACAGTAGTTCACAATCCATTCCTGTATTAATGCAATTTATAATGTGACATGGTGTGCCGTTTGTGTCAATAATCATCAAGCACAGTTGACTCCACGGTGGTGGGAGTGGGGGCCCCAAAGGCTTGAAACAAATTCTGCTTAGGGCCCCCAAAAGGCTTGGGCCGGCCCTGAATATCACTTATCCGTTTTTCCACAAGACAAAAACAATTTTGACAGACGTTTCAAAGCGCTGCACATGTTACGGTTTCACACGCATGAGCGGTGACTGTGTGACAAACGGGGGCAGGGAGGCGAGCAGTACCGTGATGTGGTTTATCATGGTTACGACGTTATGGCTGTTGTTTCCAGTATTTCTGTCCTGTAAATGCCTCTGATTGACTTTATGAGTGAGGTCGATGTGCAGGGGGGTTGAAGCAGGTCAATCATTACTCACAAACGGCCCATCAGTCCTGTCCACCATCTCCTCGCTCTTTATCATTAACGGATGAATCAGAACTGGCGCCGACCTTGTGGGCAAACGGTTGTAAAAACCGCTCCTTTAAAACAGTCCTGCGACGCCTGTCATGTAATGTGTTGGATAAGTAAACAATCTCACCGTTTGTACAGGTTTTTCCACAGTTTGCCTTGTAACTTTAGTTCCAAAAAAAGCCCTGGCATGCCTATGTGATCCGATAAGGAATCAAGGTTGAGCATTCCTCCGGCACAAACCAAACATGTGCCACCACGCTGATTAAATACTTTGATTTACTTATCTTGCAAAACATTCCCATCTGACTTTAGCAATCAACTGTCCTCTTTGACTGAGAAAATGGACTACACAAGCACCTTTTAGTGCTTCCCTGACACACGGCCATGTACTAAGTGCTATTAACACATTAAAACACAGATGGGAGTGAAGAGGACCCACGGCTTGTTGTGCCTGCAGCAACCTCTAAACAGATGCCGCACTCTAAGGTGACTTGGACCAGGACGGGACCTTCCGTGGATGTGTCTTTGGTTAGGTATCATCCTCAAGGGTGGCCACACACTAAACTATGGACATTGGAACCCAGAAACCTAAATGTGTCTGTTAAATGAAAATGTAAACATCCAACCCCCTTACTCCAAGCGACCAGGGAGAGGGAATCACAAGCGGGAGCTGATAGTAGTCATGTTCCCCACTACCCAATAATATTATGGTTGTCTTTGGTAGTCCATAATATTATGATCCACTCCCACTAGACCAAACACTGGCCTGGAGGGTCTGGATACCGATCTGAGAGGTGCAGCCAGACGGGCACCTCTGATGGATAAGACACTTTACAACGGATGGGAGGGAATGAATAAATAAAACACTTAGGAGAGAATTAGGAGAAGATGTCTCCCCTCATTTACACAAAGAGGATGCTCCTGGTTATAATGGAGGGGAATAAGTGTGTGTGTGTGTGTGTGTGTGTGTGTGTGTGTGTGTGAGAGTGTGTGTGTGTGTGTGTGTGTGTGTGTGTGTGTGTGTGTGTGTGTGTGTGTGTGTGTGTGTGTGTGTGTGTGAGAGAGTGTGAGTGTGTGTGTGTGTGTGAGTGTGAGTGTGTGTGTGTGTGTGTGTGTGTTTGTACACACATACACACACACACACCAAAACTTCAATCATCTACGCCCACCCTCTTTCGAGGTCATGTGTTGACGTTACGACACACACACACACACACACACACACACACACACACACACACACACACACACACACACACACACACACACACACACACAGAAAGCAGTGCCTAGTCATGCTGTGTTGAGCCTTGGGGACTTAGTATTACAACATGAACAAACACACTCTCCAAGTCTAAACCAGGCTATCGAATCACCAAAACTTAAACAGGAAATTAAAGCTACACCATTCACCCCCCATGCTTGTGATTTCAAATATGTTTTTCTCTCACAAAGGACCTGAGAGACGGAAAGCCTCCCTCTTGCTCCTGGTTGCTCAGGCTGAGATAATGGGTGGGGCAGGGCACTCCGAGTGTGTGTGTGCCTGCGTGCGTGTGTGCGTGCACGTGTGTGCTCATGCGTGCAGGCTACTAATGTGGCGTGGTCTGCACAGGGAGGAGGGGGGCGGAGACAAAGGCAGGATGTGCTGTGCTTCCTCCACCCACCGGCCCTCCCCACGGCTCGATTTAAATAATCGTGATGGCGGTGGGCGACATCCTCTGGCGGCCAGGGGGTACTGCGGCCAAAGTCCTGGTAAAATTCCATTCCTACGCGTGGAAAAATGGAACGGACAAGAACGGTCAGGCGCCGACACACACGGCGGGGAGGGGGAGCCGTGGAGGGTGGAGGAGATAAGTATTCTGGTGGAATCCTTCATTTTCTTAGGAATTCACGGCATCTCTGTGAAGGCCTGCTGCAGCACCTCATATTGCAGCGGCATAGCTTTCGGCCTGGAGTTTCAGAGACTCCCCCCCCCCCCCCCCGCCGCCCACACACACACACACACACACACACACACACACACACACACACACACACACACACACACACACACACACACACACACACACACACACACACAATCTGACCACACCCATCTGTTGCGGCATTGCCAGACCTCCATGTTGCTTGGTCCATGCTAGACCCATTTGATGGGTCTAGCATATGGACCATTAAAAGCGTTATTAAAGCACTGATAAGACGTAGCGGGTCAAAGGTGGAGAGACACAGTGCTGCTTGAGGTCGGTTTGACCTAAGACCCCCCCTTCCCCCCCCCCCCCCCCCCCTCCCCCCTCTCCTCCACTATCTGGTTGGTGACTCATCTTAAAGCTGGAAGGTAAAATTAGAACTTACATACATATACATAACATACATAACAGTACATAACTGCACTGTAATGCTTATATCCATGGAGCCATGGTAGAGCAGAAGAGACTCCTCCGTTACACACTGCACTCTGGGAAGGAAATGTAACATATGAACATTCTGAGGCCTGCTGAAGCTTGTTAGGAAACAGCAAATCAATCCCCTTCCCTGGAGCCAGCGCGCCCCATTGGCTACGGCCGCTCTGTTCCTGAGACTTACGCTTGATTCCTCAAAGCAAATCATTTCTATTTGAGCACAAAGAGCATGATGTCATCGATGAAGCAGACCAGCCTTTGTGCTGATACTGCATGAGATAAGGACTCTTATCAGCTTCGTTCCCCTAGTGGCCATCTTGGCTCCATCTTGGTTCTAAATGCTAGCTGGGCGTGGCAACTGAGTGCTGAAGTTTGCATCACTTCCCCCATCCAAGCTAGTGCTTAGACCCAAGATGGCGGCTACGTGATGAAGGCCCAAAACTCTTGGGCCCTATAGAGCACCAGAGTTCAACAGGTGAATGTGCCAGATTTAGCAATGCAGGCTCATTTTCATCTGTAGTCCCCTGTCTTGAAAAGCTTTGTGTTCATGGCTTGGAGGAGGAAAACGTAAAACATTCTGCCAGCATTTAAGATGAAAATCGAGGTGTGTTTCCTGAATTTGAGATTTCCCCTTCATGTCTGTTACATCTACAAAAGACACTGACACAATGAGACATTGTGTGTCAACCCCAGACAGAGGCGGCCGCAACACACATCCATTGACCTCAGGTCTACGAGTAGTAGCCGTACATCAGAGGGGTGGAGGGGTCAGCTGGGATGTAACGGACACCCTGCATGGCACTGACTGCACAGGAGAGAAACCTCCAGGGTCCGGGTGTGAAAGAGAGATTCTCTTTCCCGATGAAAAACAAGGCCAGAAGAGAGAGAGAGAGCGACCGGGTATTGCTCAACTCACTACATGCAGCACAACGAGCCCCACTGTTCCCGCTGAGAAGCGGCAGACGCTGTGATATGGTATCTACGTCTTTGTTCGATTATTCAATCCCGCTAATCTACTCACACTGTTTAATCTCTTCTGGTGGAGGATTAGATCTGTAGGCTGAATCAGGCCATATGACGGAGCTTTTCATTCAACACCACACAGGTTTGCAGACACTCTTCCAGGGAAGACAAAAGGTGTATTGTAATGATAAACAGATGCCACGGAAAAATGTCGAGGACATCACATGCCAGCTGTGAATTACTGACTCAGAGCACATGCATTGCATTGCTCCATAACATAGCATGTTATTATGTAGGAGCAGGGGCGTGCCCAGGCCTGCTGTGTGTGTTAGTGTTTCATCATGTCCTCCTGGCGTCTTCAGTAGATCCCTATCTACTGAACAGACAACATGCACCAACACCTCGGCATTCCACCTCCATTCTCAAAGCACGCAAGAAGAGTTGCGTAAAAAAACATTGCTTTTTCTTTTTCAGTTGAGTACTAGATATAGCCCAAATGCATTAAATATGAAACAATACAAATATCGACATCTTCGAGGTACTTCATGTCGAACACTGTTTTTTGAGTAATCAGTTATGAGAAAAATAATAACATTAAAAAAACAACAACATAGGATTGCTGCAAATATAACAGAAGGGGTTTGGGGCAGACCCTTTGTAGTGAAGATATAAAGCTAATGTTATGGGAACCGTATCCTATGTCAAATGGGCCTATATGCATTTCTAAGAGATTAGGCCTGTGTTTGTTGGCTTGGACCTGCAGGCGTGTGTTTCCACTTGAGGCCCGCAGCTCCACAATAACCAAACAGCTGCAGTCACAGAGGCAGCGTTTTACTAGTGTTAGATTGTGATAAAGCAATTGTAGGGACCAGGCTATTTCTAACTTTCAATAAAGAAACAATTTGTGTTTCCTCTCTGTTTCACTACATAGATGCTCTCTCCAAAGGTTAAGGAAAACACTGATGCATGTGCATAATGATGATAAACCGACACATGAAAGAACAGCGGTTATTTATCTTGTCCTGCAGCGCCCCCTGGCGGAGGTAACGCCGAAGTTCAGCGGCTATTTATCTTGTCCTGCGGCGCCCCCTGTCGGAAGAAGCGCCGAATTCAGCCCTTCTTCAAGACAGAGAAAACATGGCCGCTTACATGAGAGTCCGTTTCTTACTGGCAAATACCCTGCGAAATAAGGTAATAATATACCTCATGCACCATGTGACCCACAGGTTTTAAAATACCACTATGCTATATGTTTTTATGTTGTTTGTGTTCCCGCATTATGCTTAAAGCATTCTATAACGATGGACTGAACTTGAAGATTGTTTGTACATTACATTCGCCATTATATTTTCTATTTTTCAGTGTGCAACACAAAAATGATTCATTTTGAAAAAGGAGTTGTTCAACTGCCATAAAAAGCCATCAACTCTACACACAAATGGATACAAAAGAGCAGATAAGGCACTGTGCTTCTCAGATACAAAGACTGAACACTGAGGGGTCTTATGGGGACATGACGGCCCTCCTCAGAGACCTCAACGGGCCGTCAGTCCCGGTGGCCCTGCTGCAGGCTACAGACATCGTCACGGTCCTTTACCGTGTTCTGAAAACATGCTCAGACGCACATGTTAAAAAACGCATCAAGGGTATTCTGTCGAAATGGAAGAAACAATATGCCCAGAGCTCCGGGAACGACGCGCTCTCTTTCTCCAGGCGCTGGGTGGCAGCTCAAAGCCCGCTGAGTGAGGCGACGGGGCAGGCAGATTCGGAGCTGGGTACGTCACAGGCAGGCTCTCCACCGGGGGGGTGCAGGGGAGGAGGGGGTCAGAGTGGGCCTCGTGCCGGGGACAAAGCCCTCGCTCCAACGACGGATCCTCCTCGACAACCCCCTCCAGAGAAGGCCTACCCAGTGTCCACACCAGACGACCCCTGTGCACCCGGCCCTCTCCCAGACGTCAGGGCCAAATGCCTCCAGCTTCTCCTCGCCGCCCTGCGCTCCCAGGGGCCTCCCGCCCGGCCGCAGGAGGAGGCGGAGGACGAGGGCCTCGCCGGGGACATTGAGCGCCACATCCACGCGCTGCACGGGGCCAGCCTGCTGAAGTACAAAGCCTGCGTGCGGAGCAGGGCGGCCAACCTCGGGAGGGAACCCCACCTCCGCGGGGGCCTCCTGGACGGCTCCCTGCTGCCCCGAGAGCTGGCCCGCATGACCCCCGAGGAGATGGCCGGCCCAGACCTGCGGCGCTTGAGGCGGGAGTACGCGGCACGGGCCGTAAGCGAGCGGCAGCTCCCCCGGGCCCCCGAGGGGACCCCCACGCGGAAGGTGCGGTGCCGGCGCTGCGAGGCCTCGGACTGCAGGGTGAGCCAGCTGTCCCGCGGGGCCCTCTTCCTGCCCGGCTGGGTGAAGCCCGGGGGCCCGGACCACGATGGCGTGACCTTTGTGACCTGCAGTGCGTGCGGGGAGCAGTGGTACCACAGTGGCTGGGTGTGTCTCTGAGCCCACAGAGACCTGGCTGTTGTAAACGGACTCGCCATACTTCTGGCTCTGAACCCGCCAGATATTTAGTGCAGTAAAATAAGCAATATATTGTTCATCAATAAAGTATTCTTCTTTTGAGTCTTCAAACTTAAGCAGACTAAAGATCAAATAATTCTTATTTTCTTGCAGAAAAATTATAAATTGGCCGTCCCTCAGTTGACTTGATCGCCATCTTCGACCCACTTTCCAGTCCCCCGACCTGCAGCGTCCCTCCTCAACGTGATACGTTGAGGAGACAAACTCAGGAACATAGAAGACAATGATGTTACGTTCACAATTACATTTAAGGCATTTAGCAGACGCTTTTATCCAAAACGACTTACAATGAGTACATTTGTCAGAAGAAAGAGAAACAACAATATATCTCAGTACAGTAAGGATGTTCATAGAACCAAGTGCCAAGCACTAACCATCGCTAGGTTAACCCATTCCCTGTATACAACAGAGACAGCTAGGATAAGATGTGGATGTGATGTGGTGTGGTGGTGCAAGACTCTTGGTCAGAGTGCAAACACAAGTATGTCGCCATGTCAGTTACTCCATACAGGAAATGGGTGTTGGCAGTCGCAGCTCAGACTACTGATCCACTCACCAGTCCAGTGGGGGGCAGTAAAGACCCCTAATGCTCCTCTAGGACCTCCAATACACAAGAAGACCCCCGCCCCCTGGACTTCGACCTATCGTCTTCCATACGTCAGGCAGCCATGGGCTCAAGGGCTCTCTCAGGGCTCAAGGTAGCCACATAGCGCCCTGGTCGGTGACACAACAGACGGTGTATTGTTTGAAGTTAGCATGCACGAGCAAAGTGTGAGACACACGCGTACACACTACCCCATTCATGTGGAGCAGGGAGACATGTGATGGGGAGAATTGCTAGAGCATGTGAGTCGCTCATCTGACCCCAATGCTCCTCGTGCTCTGCCGTCTGCCGAACACAATTCATTTTGGTCGTAGTAACACGTTTTGTGGTACTTTTGTGTTACGTCTTGTGTTGTTTTGTGTTACCACCCCCCCATGTTTCAACATTATCACGTTGAGATGTCAATGTTATTTTATAACTGTTGGGATGTTTTTTTGATGCAGACCCATGCATCAATTGTTGTACCATCCACTATGTGGCTCCAAGGTGGAACCGACTGGATTTTGGCTTGAGTTATTGTGTTAAGTTTTATAATCTTGTTTTGAACGAGGCCAAGGTACTTTTTTTATTTTTTATTTTGGGCCAAACTTAGCCTTTTGATTTAAAGGCTTATGTCAAAGGAAAATAAAATGAGGCTTACGTTGTCTGAAAACACAACTATTGAGATATATTGATTAAGTGGCATCTACTTGACATCAGACATGTGTCTGTCAAGTGTCAAGTTCTCCAACCTGTCAGCTATTTTTGTGGGAGGTCATCTCTCACTCACTCACTCACTCACTCACTCACTCACTCACTCACTCACTCACTCACTCACTCACACACACACACACACACACACACACACACACACACACACACACACACACACACACACACACACACACACAGTGGACACTACATTCGTACACAACCCTCCACACCACGGTTCGTCTCCACTAATACTGTGTGTGAACCAGGGCACGGCGGGGGCTCAGCGCACATGACGCCGGGGGAGGAGGCGCCACGGCCGGGGTCATATGAGCGTCATCAGGGGGACCGCGGAGAGCCAGTTCCACCGAGTAAAGACAGTATCACCGAGGAGAGACAGTCCCACGGAGGAGAGTCAGTCCCACGGCGCGGAGGAGAGTCAGTCCCACCGAGAAGAGCCAGTCCCACGGAGGAGAGGCAGTCCCACGGAGGAGAACCAGTCCCACGGAGGAGAGTCAGTCCCACCGAGGAGAGACAGTCCCACCGGGCCGCTTCCACGGAGCGATGGAGGTCGACCGGCAGCACCGCTCGAACACACCGGTCCACCGGTGACCGCCGACTCCAGAGGTAGGTTTACATTTCGGGACCATCCTCCGTCTTGAGGTAACGATTTGGCAAACTTGCAAAGATGCGGTTTGTTTGAGGACATAATGAACAGTGAGCGGATCTGGCCGTATATATATATATATATATGTCTGTGTTTATTTAGACATTCACGTCATTTTTCGCCTGAGAGTCCATAGTCCACCATGCAGCCGACTCTGATTCGACGGCTGCCCCCTGGTCAATCACACCTAGTGTGTAGGGTTCCATGACAGGAGAAGTGTTCAGTCACAGCAGGTTTGATCGTGGTCACCGGAAAGTGCATGAAACAACGTGAAACCATTTCCTCGAGTGTCCCGTATTCACTGTGTAGTGTGCAGAGCTGCCAACTCTCACGGTTTCACCGTGTGACACGCTTTTGCCTGTTTACACGCACACACGCCACACACCCAATTTCTCACGGCAAAAAAAGCCGAGACGCAATTACACCCGCGGACCCTGTTATAAGGCATGCATTACAAGATTCTACAGAATCTCACTCCGGCCAAAACCCAAAAGTTGGTGTGTGTGTGTGTGTGTGTGTGTGTGTGTGTGTGTGTGTGTGTGTGTGTGTGTGTGTGTGGGGGGGGGGGGGGGGGGGGTCGCTGTGGTTAAACCACTGGGGAAGAGAAGCCATGGTTCTTTGCTCTTGCTGGACGAGGCACATGACCGGCTGTGTGTTGGGTGAGGAGGAAGGAAGGGAGGGAGGGGATGACAGAAAACATGACTGCTGCTACGACAATGTTCTTTATGATGAAGGCACTGCGGACGAAAAGGTTAATGGCTTCGGGCTATTAAAATAGAGACCTAAGGGTCGCTTTTGATTTATTGGAACCTGTTGAGGATTGTATTAATTGCTAGACAGTTAGATATGGGATCGATTTGGGACGGCATGTGGCTCGGGAGGTAGAGCGGGTTGAATGATAACCTGAAGGTTGCTAGTTCGAGCCCCTGCTCCTCCTAGCCGAGGGTCGAAGGTGTCCCTGAGCAAGACGCCTCACAGAGGTCTGTGAGGCGCTGTGAGGTCTGTGATTACACTGGGGGTCTCTGACCCCCAGTGTCTCTGACCCCCAGTGTAAGTTGATAAATATGTTTCACCTTGGTCCTGTTCTCCTCCTCCCTGACAGACCTCTGTCTCTAACCCCCTCTTGTTCTTAAACGACTGAGGGGTTTATTATTAGCATCAACTATTCCTTCCCTCCTTCGTCTCACAGATCCCCCAGAGACCAATCAGCCTGGGCTCCCCCCCCCCCCACTGTTAGTTTATCTCTTCCCTGTCCTCACCCCCCTCCCGGCCAGACCCCAGCTCTGTCCCCCACGTTTAGTTTATCTGAGTATTCTCCTCCATCCTGTTCCCATCCTCCTCCCTGCCAGACATCGGTCTCCAACCCCAAATGGCCGTTCCCTTGTCTCACAGCCAAACGACAGATCCCCCGCAGACAGGCCGGTCAGGCCCCCCCCCCCCAAACTTATCCCCGACCCGACCCCGCTTATCCGGGGTCGGGTCGCGTGGGGCAGTAGCTCAAGTAACAAGTAATGGCTGGAGGTAACTGTAACTGAGAGCCCTGTCCTTGTCATGTGCTATGATATACTGTGTTTTGGGATGAATTGACACATGGGAGAAGAATCACGGGAGGATTAAGCTTTGAAATTGTTGAACCGCGGAAGGACTGGTGGTTGTTTTTGGTATCTTGCGTGATGCAAGGAACCAAGTACTAAGCCAAGTTCTAACGCTGATCCTAACTTCTTCAACCATGATGGCTGGTTCACTCCTGTTGCAATAGGACCTACACCCAGTGTCTCCTGCTGCTGTCTCCCCCTGTCCCCCATCAGCCCTTATCCAGGGTTAGGGTTGGTTCACACTGTGCGAGAAGCGATTTAAATCCCTCCTCATCCAGGGTTGAACAGTCCTTAATGGCGCGTTTCCACCGGCGGGTGTGGTTCGGTTTGGTGGTGGGTATAGGTGTGGAACAGTTTGCGTTTCCACCACCAAAAGTGGGCGGGGTCCAGACTTAGCCATGATTAGCCGTACTTATCTCTCAGTAGTTCTCCGTCGGGGTACCAAGCAGTCTGAAAGGGTGGCAACAAGTTCGAGCTACACACGCCATCCGTTGATTGGTCGACAGAATAGTCTTCCGTGAGTCACTTCCGTGAGTCACTTCCGTGCGACAGGGGGATAATAACAAACAAACACAGTACCCGCAGGTATTTCTGGACAACGGCCAAAGCTTTGTTTATTGAAGAGGAATGTAGGACGTCCAAGGAGGACGGCAAACTTTTGCCGTCCTCCTTGGACGTCCTACATTGTTGCTCTTTTTTTATTGTATCACGTTCTTCTTTTTCATTGGATTTATTAGCAAGCTTCACTATGTCAGGCAGCTACGATGCTTACATAGCTGCCGCGGCTATCGCCATCCGGCTTAAACCCCGTCCTACCATAAGGGTACTGTCGGTGGTGGAAACGCGAGCCGTAACTGAGCTGCGCCTAACCGCACCTACACTACCGGACCTTATCGTACTGGACCTAGCCACACCCGCTGGTGGAAACACGCCATAAGTCTCTTGAGTTAGCAGATTAAGACCATGCAGCCTTTTATGAATATGGATGGTAACTGCAGATAGAGCAAGTTAGTCTGTAAAAGTCTGTACACCTGCACCAAAGAAATTCCTTCAGTACAGTGATGAATAAATTAAGCTTGTTCAGTTTTTAACTTCCTAGTTAATACTTGTTAATTTCTAATGACTTACATTTGACATTTCAGTTTTTTCTTAGGTGGAAGCATTGTCCCTGAGGCGTTTGTCCCAAATCAAACCCCAATCCAGTTCCATCCAGTCTAATCCGGTTCCAGCCAGCCCAATCCGGTTCCTCCCCAGCCCAATCCAGTTCCATCTGGCCCAATCCGGTTCAACCCAGCCCAATCCGGTTCCGGCCAGCCTCCGCCTCGGTTTCTTCAGCCCCGGAGGGAGGGGCGGGGTTTGTGGGGGTGTAACTGCGTGCCGTTGCCATGGCCACGGCCGCCAAGTCGTCCCTGCTGAAGGTGATCCTGCTGGGCGACGGCGGCGTGGGCAAGTCGTCGCTGATGAACCGCTACGTGTCCAACAAGTTCGACGCGCACCTCTTCCACACCATCGGTGTGGAGTTCCTGAACAAGGAGCTGGTGGTGGACGGCCGCGCCGTCACGCTGCAGATCTGGGACACGGCGGGCCAGGAGCGCTTCCGCAGCCTGCGGACGCCGTTCTACCGCGGCTCGGACTGCTGCCTGCTGACCTTCAGCCTGGACGACGGCCAGAGCTTCATCAACCTGGCCAACTGGAAGAAGGAGTTTGCGTACTACGCCGACGTGCGCGACCCCGACCGCTTCCCCTTCGTGGTGCTCGGCAACAAGGTGGACTCGCCCGAGCGGCAGGTGGCCGGCGAGGACGTGCGGCGCTGGTGCCGCGACAACGGCGGCCACGCCTACTTTGAGACCAGTGCCAAGGACGCCACCAACGTGACATCGGCGTTCGAGGAGGCTGTGCGCCGCGTGCTGGCCACCAGCGACGAGCGCACCGAGCACCTGTTGCCGAGCGACGCTGTGGACCTGCGGCGCAAGGACCCACGCAGCAGCGGCGGCGGCGGCGGCGGCAGTGCCGATAGCGGTGAGGCGTGCTGCTGAACTGACGCCCCGTCCCCCCGTCCCCCGTCCCCCCCCCCGCGCCGGGGCTCATGGGACGGGGAGCGGACCGAGGCGAAGGCGGAGACGTCCGGTCCTGCTTGAGGTTAGCAACGTGTGATTGGTCGAGCAGGGGATGACAGCGAGCCCAGGCGTAGAGGATGAGAGGCAGCCCATCAGGAGACTTGATGAGATGCCGTCCCTGCCTTTGTGTGCGTGGTAAACGTCCACCAGACCGACCCGGGTGTTAACCACCAACTGAACGCAACTGCCGCACTGAATCCAATATGTAAGAAACACTGTTGATGAAAAATGAAACAAAATGGCATCTCATCAGAGACTACTAAAAAACACAATCAAATCGCAGGTGCTTACAGTTTCCTATTTTAATTCACTGACCTTGTTTACTAAAGCTTAAACACTTTTAAGTTATTTTTATGAGGTTTTTATTTTGTTTTAATCAAAATGCCATAATGATGATGATGATGATGTAGAATATAGATGCCTAGGTTTTATAATGAATACATCTGCCAACAGATGAGATGGAACAAAAAATAGAACATGATTTGTTAATGCAAAAACACTGAAATTATGTCATAAAATATATTATAAAAGATGTTATTGAAATAAATTGACGCAATAACCGATTCATATTGATGAGTATGATGATTATGCATTACGTTTCCGAATGAATCAAGTTTGGACATGAAAGATGGTTAATCGTGTTTTTGAACTGATAAAACAAATGAGTAAATCTGGGTTTCATTCATTTTTTACCAGCATATCCCTGAAAAAGCATGACTCCAGACGTTTTGATGTTAAATTGTATTTTAATTTGCTCGCATAATAACGATATGTAAATAAAGAAGTGTCATAACTTTAGCCACCAGAGGGCAGCATTGTGCGGACGGTCTGCCTGACCAACGCCCAGTCGACATTACGTCATCATATCGCCATATAGCCTGCTGTCACGTTGCACGCTAGCCATGTTTTAACAATTTACTGTGTTTAGAGTTTTATTTTACACATTGTAGGGACACAATCATGCTGGAGTGTGTGAATTGTTTCACAGTAGATTCAAGACATTACGCACACTTGACATAAAGTTAGGATCGACCTTGCATGGATGATAATCTGTCCATTTTATGGGGGACTGGCATTTTTTAAGAATAACGAGATTATTTAGACTAATTCTCGATGCTATTCAGGCCTGAAACTGGTTCACATTGAGCACAGCAGTGGATGACCGTGCTTAGTGTTAACTGTGTGTCTAAAAGGTAAAGTAGTCGTGAAATAGGCCAGGCTCATGGTGAATAAACCATCAGGCCCAGTTTCCAAACGTTCAGAAAAGCCAGACTCAAGAATGACGCACAGACAACGACGTCACGATAATAAAAAATATCGGTTTTTACTAGAGAAGGTTACAAAAATCATCACTATATAGGAGTCATAGAACTATTTCCCAACTTAAAAAATGAACCAATAATCATGTAACATCTACTGGGGAGTGAAGAGGAGGGAGGGGGGGGTCTAACAATGCCATCAAGTACAATGGAGATCCTTTAGAAAAGAGTGGGGGGCTCGGGGGTCAAAACACTGCCTATCATACTGGTCAGTACACTTGATTACACATCACCTGAACAAAACTGCAAAGACACAGTTGAGTCTCCTTCATGCAAGTAACGAGGAGACGACGGCCGCCGCCAGCCACGCGGCGCCTCGCGCGGGGCCGGGCGTCCCTTGCGCCGACTGTGCGCCTCGCGCGGGGCCGCGCATCAAAACGCGAGGCGCGCGCTCGTCCAACCACGCCGGCCGAAGCACGGATACCAAACAAAACACACATGGCAATATAGTCCTTTTTAATAACGGAACAGACAGCTGCACACGTGGACGATACTAACATGCTTTGTATTTTTTTTTTAAATCTTGAATCTTTTTTTTGTTGTAATTATCGTATCCTCCTGAAACCATCCCCCCCCCACCCTCCCCCAAAAGTAGCTCCCAGGCTAACCAGTTGAGGACTGGTCTAGAATACGGTTCATGGATATTAAACAATGTCCGATTATAAAATGAATAGTTATGAAAATTCCTGACTTGTATTTATACAACAGTGTAAACATCCAAAACAGTCACTGTGGCTCGTGAGAGGCGCGAGGGAGTGGCTTCCGTCTGGTCCTCATTTGGCTGGCCATTGTAAAATAAGCACAAACATGTTCCGTCACGGGTAGTACTGAATCACACCAAGAAGAACCCAGCTGCCTTTTAAAAGACGGAGAAAACATCGAGAAATCAATTCGATTTTAGGTAATTTTTTTGTCATATGTATTTTTTTAAATCGGTATGGTCACAAGCACCCGCAGCCATCGTCATGTCATCAAAACTGCACCGTATCCCTTTCAAGACATTTAAAAGTCGTTACATTACAAGTATATCAAATGCAGAACTAGTTTTTCAATGCTAAATACGTAGCCCAAAAAATAAAATAAAAAATTACGTTGAAGTTATTTGTGGGAGTGGGGGCGTTGGGGGGGGCATTGGTGATCTGGGGGAGGTGCCACTCAAATCCACTGGGGGCTGGAGTTAAATCTATGTACAGATAAGAACCTGTGTTTTACTGCGGGCCTCGCCGACCTGAGGGACATCTTGGCTCTGACCGTGAGCTGGGAGGTTCAGTTCCAACCGCCAAGCTCGCCCTGAGAACCAAGATGGCTGCTAGGCTAGGCTAAGGCCCGTTGGTTAGCAATTCAAAGTTCAATTTTCTCTTAGCTTTGGGGAGGTTATCTTAATGACACCGTAACGTTGGCGAGTTGGTTTTGGTTTGAGTGTGTGTCATTAACTAAGCACACCCTTTTATTTTCTCGGTAATGAAGCAAACTTACCAGTAAGTCACAAAAGTCTACAGAGGTGAAGTGATTAATGTGCTTACACCTCAGCTCTCAACAAGTCATTGAATAACTGCTAACCTTGTGAAAAAATTTTTTTTTTAAATGTCCTCCACAAAGAACAGGGTTTTATCTTTAAGTGTTTCTCGTTTTACGTGGGCTTTTTTTTACATTTCTCCTTCATATTAATTCTTTTAAAATAGTGCAACAACGTATCAAGCATCACCAATGAAAAACTCCATGAGAGAAAAGAGTGAAATAGGATAGAAAAGGAAAGAAATCAAACAAGAAGATAAAAGAATAACAAATCCATCGCAGTCCCTCACGTACTCCAGTGTTTAAAAAAGAAACCAAACCTGACAACATTCGTACACATTCTCACAATATATTTATATTCATATATATTTATATATGCATATAAAACACCAAAAATAAAGCAGGTGTGGGGGGGCGGAGGGAGGGGGAAGGGGAGGGGGGGGGGATGGGGGAGGGGTTGGGGGAGGGCAGTGGGTGTGTGGGTTGAGTCTGCGGTCCCCAACACTAGACAGTGAACCAGTGGGTCTTCAGGGTGTTGGGAGGAGGATCAGAGAGGAACCGGCTGCTGCTGCTGACTCAGGACCCGGCGCCATGGTTACCGTGGTTACCACGGCGACCGAGCCGCCGCCGCCGCCGCCGCCACTCACTCAATGCACCTGAGTCCGACCTCAGTAAGGGTAGGGCTGAGAGTGTGTGTGTGTGTGTGTGTGTGTGTGACGGGAGTGGGGGGTGGGGGGGGGGGGGTTCGGCCTCCATAAAGAGGAGACGGGGGCGGGCCGATGTCACATTGTGGTCGGGGGTCACATCAGGAAACCCCGCCCATCTCCACCCCCCCTCAGCCCTCCCCCCCCCCCCCCCCCGATGGGACGTAGTTGGTGGAGGGGAGGAGGCAGAAGTGTGTGTGTGTGTGTGTGTGTGTGTGTGTGTGTGTGCATGTGTATCTATGTGTGTGTGTGTGTGTGTGTGTGTGTGTGTGTGTGTGTGTGTGCGGAGAGGTGGGGCATCATTTCCTTTGCGTTACACTTTCTTTACAGCGGGGTGGTGGGGGTCGGGGAGGAGGATAAGGAGGTGTGTTTGTGGAGGGAGAGGAGGGGGGGGGGGGGGGGGGGGGTCGGGGCTGTGGGGGAGGAGCCTCTTATGAGTAGGAGGAGGAGGAGTTGTGGCCGTCCTTGGCCCGGGCCTCGGCCTCCACGTCCTGGTCGTCCTTGGTCTTGATGTCCTGGTAGTCGTGTGTAGTGACGGCTGACTTCAGGTAGGCCCAGTTCGCCCCCAGAATCATCAGGTAGTGGATCTGCACACACACACACACACACACACACACACACACACACACAGCAGCGTGAGGACCGGCCGCTTTGACGCAATGAGGGTTCATTTGGAGTTCTTCTGAGACACTGAGATATATTTATATTTTTTGTAATAACAGTGGTACGATGAGATGTGATCTTCAACGAGATCAACATGCTGAAGATCGAATACGACATCAAGTTTAAAACCAAAAATATCAATTGTATTATTATAACAATGTGTGTGTTTAAGTCTGTGTGAGTGTGTGTGAGTGTGCGAGAGTTACATTCAGGAAGAGAGAGAGAGAAAGAGAGAGCTAGAGAGAGAGACAGAAGGAGAGAGAGAGAGACAAAGAGAGAGACAGAGAGACAAAGAGAGAGACAAAGAGAGACAGACAGAGGGAGAGAGAGAGAGAGAGAGAGAGAGACAGAGGGAGAGAGAGAGAGAGAGAGAGAGAGAGAGACACAAAGAGAGAGACAGAGAGACAAAGAGAGACAGAGAGAGAGACAAAGAGAGACAGACAGAGGGAGAGAGAGAGGGAGAGAGAGAGAGAGACAGAGAGACAAAGAGGGAGAGAGAGAGAGAACCTGTGTCGAGTCTCAGCGGGGGAAAGAGATGCAGCCAGGGATGATATGTGTATGCCTGTGAGAGTACGTATGGGCTAGGTTGTCGTGCTGGGTGTGTCAATATGACGTGTGTGTTGAGTGTCTGCATGTGTGTGTGTGTGTGTGTGTGTGTGTGTGTGTGTGAGGGGGGGGGGGGACAGCGTTTCAACCCTCTGGAGAAATATAGTCACATACGCGGGAGGCGGTGTTGCTATGGAAACCGTAAGCATACCATGGCAACAGGGTTTTTTTGTTTTTTTTTGCCCGTGTTCTTATCTGATGCATCAAAAATTCTCACCAAGGCGATGAGCGTAGCTCCGGCACCAGCAAACGCCACGATGTAGAGATGGTAAGACAGGTAGAACTGTGAAACACCAAGCACAAGAGTGACAGTCTGGATTTGTATTGGTAGAGAGAGACTGAGAGAGAGAGAGAGAGATATATGCATTGACATCTTACTTTAGATGACTGTACAGGATATATCTATATCTATATCTATATCTATATCTATCTATATCTATATCTATATCTAGATCTAGATATATATATATATATGTATTGAGTTATATGTTTCTTCTTTCAAACGTTTTGCAAGAACCTTCCACCAGACCTGGCTTGTGGTCATTAAACTCTGGAAACTGGAAATTAATAGAATTTAGACAGGAAATACTAGGTAGGAATATCAGCTAGATGAGGAGCAATACTGTATATGAAACGTCCGTCTAAAGGAGGAAAGGGGGAAAGCAGAGGGGTATGCAGAAGAGAAGAGTTGAGAGGAAAGGAGTGGAGAGGAGAAGAGATGAGAGGAGAGGAGAGGAGAGGAGATGAGAGGGAAGGAGACGAGATGGGAGTAAAAGGGAGAGTGTAGGAGACGAGCGGTGTTGCGTTACCTCGCTGGTGTCACAGATCTCTCCCAGAGTCGCTCCGCAGGCTTTTCCCGGCGTGGCGTCCCAAGGAATGATACCTTGAGGCCAAGGAAGGATGTGAAATGTCAGACAGGGACTTCTCTTGGCACAGACCTAGCCTAGCTTAACACAGACAGCTAACATTGCAAAGCACAGACTTAAGCCGTTTCTCAATTCGCGTTCTCGTGTGTAATCGTGTGTACTCGTGTACTTGCGTTCTTGGTAAACGTCATCAGTGGTAGCCCAAGCACTGTTCCAATTCCAAGTACGCGAGTACGCGAGTACTGTCGTAAAACCCGGAAGTGTTCTCGATGAGGCCGTTCTACCGGGGATGCATCGGAGGTGACTCGTGTGGACTTGGGACTGTTAAATATCCCAGGATGCATCATCGAGTCCGCTGCTGTTCCAATTGCAGGTGCGTGCTCGCGTTCTCGGAAGTCTGTACTTGAAAGTCCGGACTTGCCAAGTACGTACTTCCAAGTCCGCAAGTACGTAGTCCGCGTACTTGGTATTGAGAAACGGCTCTAGTCTCGCCCATCCCAAGCACAGCACAGACCTTACATATCATTACCTAGCATAACACAGAACTAGCATAGCATAGCACAGAACTAGCCAAACATAGATTTACCTAGGGTAACAGACCAAGTGTGGTCTAACTTATCATACCACAGACCAAGCATACCATTGCCTTACCTAAATAACACGGACCTAGGGCAGCATAACCTAGCATTTCACAGACCTAGCAAAGCATAACCTAGCATAAAACAGACCTAACCTTAGCTAACATAACACTGACCAGGCGAAGCCTAGCATGACACAATCCAAAGCTGTTTCTCAATACAAAGTAAGCGAACTACGGACTTGCGGACTTGGAAGTGCGCACTTGGCAAGTCCGGACTTCCAAGTACAGACTTCCGAGGACGCGAGTATGCACCTGCAATTGGAACAGCAGCGGACTCAATGACGTCACCAACTCAGCTCTGTTAACTATGCTTTACGGCCTCATGTAGGCATATACTACTGAACAATATAAACTAATTATATAAAACTAAACCCCAGCCTCTTTCATTTTAAAATAGTATGTTAATATTTTTGAATGAATATAAATGAAAAGATATGCTTGTCGTGTGTATAAGCTATACACACAACTTTTTATATGTAGGGTACAGATGCGCGTGCCTAACTGCCTATGTAGTTGGAGAGTAGACTATTGATATAATAATTACAAATGAGCGAGAAATTACACAGATTAGAATAGAAACACACACACACACACACACACGTGCGATCGGATGGATTCGACCGGGATTTTCGTTGCCGTTGCAATGGGTTTCCTCAATCAGTGACGTATACAATATAAACAAATTATATAAAACCCAGCCTCTTTAATTTTAAAATAGTACGTCAATATTTTGAATGAATAGGCCTACATTTGTTATATATGTAAAATGTTCCTATATATAGCCTATTATTATAGCTTACATACTACTATTTTAAAACATGGGAATGCGAAATGCATCCTGAGATAAGTCCACACAAGTCACCTCCGATGCATCCTCGGTAGAACGGCCTCATCGAGAACACATCGAGAACACTTCCGGGTTTTACGACTGTACTTGCGTACTTGCATACTTGGAATTGGAACAGTACTTGGGCTACGACTGATGACGTTTCACGAGAACGCTAGTACACAAGTACAAACGAGAATGCAAATTGAGAAACGGCCCAAGTGTTACAAATTATTTTTTTACCAAAAATGGCGGCACCTAATGGACACCTTCACATCTTTCGTTAACAAAGTAACGTAAGGGGACATCTTTATGTTTAGAGACAAATATTTAGAAGGAGCAGAGAGATGATGTGGTTAAGCTTGGTCTCCTCTCTTGTCCAACAGTATTCTAACATCTCAATCCATCTACAGTTTGAATTGGTTATTTATTTAGAAGCTTTTTGGGGATTTTTAATATATAGGAGATTGATTTTGTACTTTTGAAGTGCAAACTGCAAACACAAACAACTAATCACCTCTTCAACATCATCCTCATTCTCAGCCACCGAGAATCGACCATCAAACAGGAAGCAAACAATCAACAGAACATGTTGGCAATATGCGTGCAATGCATGTTGGAATTCCTGGCAAACAACACCCAGTAGTGTGTAACATTGGCTAACACAAACATAGTTTATCTTAGTCTCGTGATACCGGATCTCGACTGTCTCTCAAACGGCTGGGCTTTGTAAGTTCAAGTTAGTGTTTGAGCTGCCACGACAACGGACGCTTTTACTGGAAATTGCGCCATACCGGAACTTAGCTCTCAAACCATTCTCCTCCGTAGTGAAACAAATGAAAATGAAAGTGGTCTAGCAACGTTACATTATTTGATTATTTATTTGAACATACTCTGCATTATAAAATGTGTTTTCACTGATGTCACCACAAACACCAAAACATCAAGAAACGTTTTGAGCCACCCTATACTGGGCGTGTTTCTGGTACCACTGTGTTTTTCAGCACTTCTGCACATCACAGCACCAATGTGAAGGGCCAACCAGTTTTAGCAACGAAACCTGGTCGATTGACCTCAGTCTCTAGTTGAGAGTTTACAGACTGACTGGTGAGTCTACGTTTATGTTGCCTTACAGAAATCTAGTATAGCTTAATCTAAAGAAACACAACAATAGTATAGCCTTACTCCCCCCAACACAGACCTAGCATTGCCCCACACAGACCTAGCATAGCCTAACACAGACCTAGCATTGCCCCACACAGACCTAGCATAGCCTAACACAGACCTAGCATTGCCCCACACAGACCTAGCATAGCCTAACACAGACCTAGCATTGCCCCACACAGACCTAGCATAGCCCCACACAGACCTAGCATTTCCAAAACTAGCCTAACACAAAGGATCCACCTCAGAGGCTTTGAAACAGATAATCTGTGCAAGCACGTGATTGGTTTGTCTGAGGGTCTCTGATGACCACGTGCTTGCACATGACATACGCTTGTTTGCGGTGCCATTGTCTGGTTGTACCATACAAGAGGACATCCTAGTGACTGTGTTGTTCAAATGTTTGTGCTCTGTAAATGTTCTGTCAGCTTGCTTTAGGTTGTTTGTTCTTTGCTTCACCTGTGGTTTTGCTAGTCGATAACAATCCTTTTCAAACCATTGATTGTTTGTCGTTAAGATCACGGTGGCTTGTCTACCCACAATCCCCTTATCTGTGTGCAGCAGCACGAACAACATTGATGAGTGTCTTGACACAAGCGTCGTCTCACGTCGTCATGCCCGGAAATCAGGTCCACATTTCTACTGGAGATTGGAGTTTCACCGTTTTACTTTGAAATATTCTTACTATACATGGCCCCTTTTTATCGACATTCCCTACAATGCATCAATGCTGTGAATTTAATGTTATTATATGATAATATATATAATATATTATGATATACGATTTTTATGGGAAACGACAAAGTGAGGGATAATTTTAATTGAGTTGTGGTGGGATATCGGGGTCAGTGATGGCTAACAGACGGCATTAGGGTGAAATGTATGTGATAATCACTGAAATATCGCCAGCTGGTTACTAATGTGGGTCACATACATGTTCATCAGACCGATATTGACGTGTATATAATCCAACCCGAGTGTGAAACTAAACAAAACCTAATTCTTATCGTACACGGCCAAAGGATTCTACTCCATGATGTGCACCCAGGAAATACATAATCTGTTCCATTCTAATCCATTGGAGAATTCAAACGCCTAATCTATGTGAGATTTGAGCTTCAGGCTGTTTGAGACCAAGGCTATATGAATGAAATACAATCGGATGGTCGAAAGCAACGGGAAATTAAAAAATCGTCAAGCATTTTATACCTCACGATTACCCTAATTTGACAGCCATAATGTCCTTTAATTTTGTTTAGACTAACAGAATCACTTTACTGCTGGGAAATGTGGGAGCAATTAAAGTTGTTGGAACTTTCCAGCGGAGCAGAGGGAGGTGTCTGGACAGTCAATTTTCTTATTATTTTTTATTTTATTTATTTTAATATTTTTTTTACATTTTAATCTGTTGTTGGTTTAATCATGAATAACTAATGAGTTTGTTATTTTTTTTAAGTAGCCTACACCTGGTTTACTTGTGTATGATGAGTATACTTTTGTTTACTATTGCCTTTTCTTCTTTCTTTTGTTGATTTACTTAATTGCTAACCAGTAGATACACTAAATTCTAATTTTTTTTAAGGATGATCTTTAAACTACGTTTAATATGATCAAGAGGGAGGAATGTAGAATATTGGTGTATTTTAGTGTCTCTCTTTCTTCACAGTTCTTCACAAGTCTATGAACAGGCCAGTGCCTCTCCTACTGATACCAGGTGTTATTTACAACATTCCTCCATTTGTTATGTCCCAACAAGGACGAACCAACCTGGCCGTCTGGGGCATAGCCAGGGCCATATACCTTATCAAGGGGGAGACTGCTTCTGTTCTTTTGTTATTTACATTTTCTTATTATAATACTCGCCCCAAACCTTCAGTTCGGCGAGAAGAGGGATCGACAGCCAAGGAGCACGTCAGGAGACTGCTCCTCACCACCTACACTATAGATTATTCAACCTAAGTCTGTATCTTGCTGTATTACATCCTGGAATAAACCATCCATTCGACCCTCTGATCCAACCTGTCAAGCTTCCTTGATTTACACTTCAAGAATTACTGCTACAATTGGGAATATACACAACGCAGAGACTATACGAACAGTTTAGAAATAAGCTGAAATCTAACACCTGAAAGGTTAAGATACAGGCTGGGGTGTCCACAATTAAACAAGAAGGTGGTTAATTTTAATTAGCACACAAAACAATAAATGTGCACTAACTAACTACATTGAAGTGAAAGATACCTGTTCATTTTGTTAGCCCATTCTATTCATTTTCTAAGGCTTAATGTTTTTATCAAAAAGATTGGCATGGACAGCGTCCGGGTTTGGTCCAGGTGGTGAACATGGTTAGCATCGGTTTTTAGCAGGATGCATTAGCAAAGGGCAATAGAGAAGAACAAAGGTAAATATTCTTATAGCATATTGCCTTGGGCGTAAGCATATTGTTTGTCCAGGGTGTTAGAAAAGGTCACTATAATTGTGTGTTAGCATAGAGCATTAGCATGATTTACTAGCATAGCTGAATGGGTTGGAGAATAATGTGCTATCATAGGTCATCAGAATTGGGGTGTTAGCATATTGTGTTAGCATCACGTGCTAACATAGGAGCTTACAAATGATGGGGGTATTAGCATTAGGGCATTAGCATGACGTGCTATCGTAAGCCATGAGAAAGGGGGTGTTTGCGTCGGGCATTAGAGTGGGGGTGCTGCAGACATAGAGCTAAGCATTAGCTAGCATCAAACAGAGCTAAAGGTATGTGAGGTAGGCGGCCCTCTACTGACCGTACTGCCGGACGTCCACGCAGATGGAGTCGGGGGCGGTGATGTTGGCCAGGGGGGACTTCATGGCGGAGCAGGTGGTCCACATGTTGAAGAAGAGGAAGACGGGGATCGCCGTGAAGCCGAAGATGGCGAGGAAGACCAGGGCCAGGATATAGGTCAGGAACATGAACTGGGGGAGGGCAGGAATCATTATGTCAACCTTATTTGATAGACGGACAACAACTTTATTAATCCCCCTCAAGGGGAAATCCCCTTTACAGCAGCCCAGCAGAAATGAAAAACACAGGATACAATAAAAACACAAAGTACCAAAATAGACGCAAAAGTAAATGCTAAAGTAAAGACAAACCGAATAACTGAACTTGTATAGCACCTTTTTAAAAAGTTCACAAAAGGCGGTTACACTTTGTAATACTACTACTTGTACCAGTGTAATAAAGCAGTAAATACCGTATGATAAGCAATGTAACAACGTGTTACAGCATGTTCTTGATTTGTAATAACATTATCAACATGTCACCACAGTGTGGTTAGGGTTAATTGTTGAGAATATGAATGGAGGCAGAGATACTTTAACAAGAGGAAGACATTGGCAAGAGGATGATGAAGAGGACAGGAAAGCAGCAGAACAGAGGGGGCAGAGATATTTACAAATTATGATTATAACTCAAATCCACGACCACGTGGACTAAACAGCAAATTGGGAATCTGTCCATCCTCCTCATCCCACACAATTTACACAATAAGGTTGAAATTCCCTTCAAAGTAGCTTTTAGGCCTGCAGTGCACTTACAAACACACACAAACACACACAGGCATGCACACACACACACACACACACACACACACACACACACACACGCGCACACACACACACACACACACACACACACATAAATGGACATCTGAAGCAATTAGTGTAATCATGCTCACATGGAAAACTGTGCCAGAACATCCCTGAGGGCTTATGTGGGTTAAGCGTGTGCACGTGAGTGTGCGTGCATGTGAGTGTGTCTATGTGTGTGTGTGTGTGTGTGTGCGTGTATGTGTGTGTGTAGGCTTGCATTTGTAGGCTTGCATTTGTACACGTCTGGCTCATTCCTCTCATTTTTATTTCAACGAAAGGCTTGATTGAAACGAGGGTAGTAGGATTTGTTTGGTTCACATTTGTGCTCGCCTTTGACTGGGCCACAGTTTGTGTGTTAACCCTTTCCTCATAATGATAGCACATACAGTTAATGAAACTAGACAAACTCTACATTTCAGAGGCTTGATTATGATTGCGAGTGTTTGCGAGTTTGTGTTTGTGTGAGGTTCTGTGAGTGTTAGTCAATTTGTGTTTGTGTGTGTTTCTGAGTGTTTCTGAGTTTGTGTTTGTGTGAGTGTTTGTGAGTGCTTGTGAGTTTGTGTTTGTGTGTGTGTTTGTGAGTGCTTACGAGTGCTTGTGAGTTTGTGTTTGTGTGTGTGTGTTTGTGTGTGTGTTTGAGTGTTTTTCTTACAAAGGCGGTGATGCATCGTCCGCAGGCGGTGGTCTTGAAGTCGCTCTGCAGCTCCTTCTTGATGGCGCTGGTGGTGTAGAAGCCCTCAGCCAGCAGCACGATGGCGTACACGAAGAAGAAGGAGGCGATCCCATAGATGATGTACTGAAAGATTTGGATCCTGGAAAATACGGCAACACGTACAAATACATGAACATGGTGCGTTTAATCGCAACTGAAGTCCTGGTGTACAAGCAGTTGTGTAAACCTGTAGCAAATTTCTGACTATAAGCTAAGGTTTTGTCCAGTTTTCCGCCCATATCTGTTGAATGAACTGATTTGCGAAATAAAGCATTTACACACCCTAAAAGGTACATTATGAAAGATTTGGAATTTCAAGCAAGCTAAATAATAAAATAAACACTCTGCTCATCACCCATCCCTTTCTCTATTCCCTCCAAAAGCCGCCGCTGCCCCCACCCCTAAAAAATGGTGGCTTTCTTAACAAAACAATAATAAGATTACTCTATGCAGCTGTAACGTTGCAGCAATAAACCCCTCCCTGTAGCCTGACAATGTCTCTTCACATTTTGTACCTTATTTGCAGAGAGTGGTTTGTAAAACCTGGGAAGATCTCAGATCAAACATTTGACAAACTAACAGGTAGAAATTTGATAAAACTATTGCCTTGCTAACCCATTTAGGTTACACAAATGACAGGAATCCTCAGGTTTCGTGACATACTCAAGACGGCCGTGTGTGAATGATTGATAAGACAACTCGCTAGCTTGACGGCTTCCCGCCGCGAAGCTTGTGTCGGTGGTTGTGAACTTACACCAGGGCCAGGGTGGCGTGGTCCGTGGTGACACGGGAGAAGTGGTTCTCCAACATGGTCAGGGTGCCCGTCAGAGCCACGTGACCGCAGCCACAGAAGAGCGCCACACCGGAGAAGCACAAGATGGTGGCCACCAGCGAGGCGTAGGGCACGCCGCCCAGACACTTGATGCAGCACTCGAAGCATCCTACAGTGGGCATCAGAGAGATGTTTAGTACTCAAGCACCATTAGTGGTGTGTATTAAAGATTGATGAAGTGATGACGTTTAATTGATTTACAGAGAGAGAGACTTTTTGTTTCATGGTTTTTTTCACTGCTGAATCTTTAAAAAAAGTAATTTTTTTGTCATCTTTTTCAACATATCAAAGCAAAAGAAATCACTGATCCTAAAGGATGAATCAACCCAAATTCCGCTAAGAACAAAAATACAATTTTGCCTTTTTTTGCTAGCATCTACTTTCAAATCAACTATGTGTATTGCGCACACACACATGCACACAAACACACACACACACGCGCGCGCGCACACACATGCACATTACCCCTAAACATACATGCCAATCTAATCTAGCAACACACTCAGTAAGAAACATGCCTACTTTGAGTAAGTGCCAGAGAGTCTTAAATATTACATGTAAAACACCACACGACAAGAAGCACTCCCACTTCCTCCTCTCCACCTCCCTCCCACCCTCCACTGCTCCCTACTTTCCTTTCTTCCCTTTTTCCATAAATGCATGAGCAACACACATAATGTGATCCTAGTGAAATTGTTTTCTGGTGCTGAAAGCTGGTTTATGGAAGCTGGGGCATTAAACTGCCTCGTGGATTTATAACGTTGAGATTTATGTGGCCGTATCATAGCATAACACTTCTGTAAAAGGAGTAGGCTTGCGGAGGTTTAATGTATTGTAACGAGGGCATTAAGACACTGATTGTTCTCAGAACGTATTTGGATGCACGGTTAAAACGCAGATTGAAGCCAAGACTTTTTCTTCTGTATTTCATCTGAACTTTCAAAACTGTCGACCTTAAAAATAGCAAAGACGGGGATCTTCATGTTCACCTTTATGTTGTAAACCTAAATTCTAAGTGTAACCATAACCTTTAGGCCGTTTCCTCAGGGTCTTTGCCGAGCTTCGACTCGGAGGGCAGGTAACCAAGATACAATCTGCTCATCCCACAGCTGCAGTGCATGCTGGGTATTGAAAAGCAGGTGGCTCCCACCAAAGTCAAGAGGATGAAAGGAAATGAAAGGAAGGGTTGGTAGGTACATTATATTGAGCGCTAGAGCTGCGCATTATATAACGTCCGTTAAAAATAGCTCCGCAGGGAAAGTAGGAAGTTACTCGGGGAATGAAAGAAGCGTTGCGTGCACTACTTTGTTGTTTCCATGACAACCCCCCCCCCCCCCCCTCCCCCCTGCTCCAGTTGGCATCTCAGCGCTGATGCCCAGCTCCTCTCAGCGTTCAGTTTTGGGGCTTTTTTTAATTGCCTGTCTCTGAGCGGATGTGGCCTGCTTGTGATTGGTTCATTTTCCTAGTGGGCGGCAGCAAGAGCAGTCATTAGTCTTTATGTCCCCTACAGCCTCCAGAACCTAACACCTCCAGAACCTGACACCTGTGCTCTGTCTTCAGGACAGAGAACCTCTGGAGAGGGGGAACCAGACTCTGGTCAGTCAGTATATTCTGACAGGAGACGAAGAGGTGAGATAATTGTGTATAATACACACACACACACACACACAGAAACACAAAAACGCACGTACACGCACACGCACACGCACACACACACACACACACACACACACACACACACACACACACACACACGCACACACACTACACACACACTACAATAGTGTTGCGCAATGCATTCCAAACTTCTTAAGAGTTAACGACAGAATAGGGCTGAGAGAGGATGGTGAAACGACAGCGTTAGTCCAGTCAACCGCGACCGAACATCCAGTCTCTTACTCCCTGTGTGCGTTGTGCGACAGTGAAACAGTCGCCCGGGGCGAGAAGAACACATGTATGATAGAAAGAACCACAAAAAGAGACAGAAAGAGGAGTGGGGAGTTTGGATGAAGAATTTGACAAATTATTAACTGAAATTGTCACCAGGGACGTAGGTTAGGGATATCAGAAGTCCCGGCCTCTCTGAGTGCCAATCACGCTGATTTGGAGCATCCCGTCTGGGAGGTGAGGACAACGGGAATGAGGGGAACAAAGGAATGGGGAACGGCCCTCAGCCAATGAGGAGCCTCTCTGACTCCCAAAGACAAAGGTACAAAATGTACACATAACACTCGTGCATGCACACAGGCACACTGAATGAAGGAATACAGCATGAATTCATTTCACATAACACAAGCCACAAGCATCAGCAGAGCATCATCAAGCAAAGGAGCACGCAAGAGAATAATCTTCAGAAATGTTCACAGTACATTTCCTCCCTCTGAGAAGCAGCCCACCGTCTCCCACCACCGCACGCTGGTGAGAGCAGTAACAGGACCCCTGTTCTTGGGTCTGCCCCTGGCGATGCCTGCTGAGCGTTTATCTCTCTGTGGGCTGTAAAAGGTTTCTAATGGGAGACAAGAGCTGGCCGGACAGCGAGCCGCAGTCGGCCCTAATGGAAATCAATGGGCTTTTCATTAGGGCGCTGGATTTAGGTGACAGTCTGTGGTCTGCCCATAGACCTCGCTCTATTACCCTCGCTCTCTCTCACTCATACACACACTCATCTCTACACCATCTCTCTCTCTCCCTCTCCCTCTCTCTCTCCCTGTCTACACTCTCTCCTCCCTCCCTCTCTCTCTCTCTCTCTCTCTCTCTCTATACTCTCTCCTTCCTCTCTCCAGCTATCTGCCTCTGTCTGTCTCTTACGAGTGAGACAGACATCATCTCTACATCATCTCTCTCTCTCTCTCTCTCTCTCTCTCTCTCTCTCTCTCTCCCCCTCTCTCTCTCTTTCGCTTTCCTCTCTCTGTCTGCCTTCCTCTCTCCACCGCTACATCTGTCTCTCCCTCTCCTCTCCTCCATACACCCCTCCACACCACTGTCCCTCTCTGGCCCTCACGACGCCCCCCTCTCCTGTCTCTGAGATATCCCCCCGTGCCATCTTTGTACTGCCGCTCATTCACCGAGAGTCCATGGCTGAATAAATCAAGCCATCAATCAAAGTGGATGGTTGGTTCTACCCTGGGAGGGGGTGACTCACCTCCGGGCCTGAGACCCTGGGTCTATAGGTGTGGTTTATTTGATCATTTCCACCCCAACTCAGTGTGGTTTAGGCCTTAATGCTTTTGATTTAATATTCTGTGCCTGTAATGAATTATGACCGATTTTCACGCACGCACGCACACACACACACACACACACACACACACACACACACATGCACGCGCACGCACGCACACATCACACATACACAAACACACGCATGCACACGCACACGCATGCACACACACACACACACACACACACACACACACACACACACACACACACACACACACACACACACACTAAAGATGCTCCTTATTTGTGTATGCATTGTATTTTCTGGGACATTTCCGTCATTTCGGTCGTCATTTCATCTGCTCTGAGAGTCTCCTCATGAAGACCCTGGTGCGCCTCGGCTGTCACAACCAAACGTCATTGTGACAAGAACGAGTGGGCGAGAGACAATGAGAGAGAACTAGGAAAAAAGTCCCTTATTATTGAAACCCTTACAGTAACGAGGGGAGGGAGGGGAGAGAGAGAGGGAGGGAGGGAGGGAGGGGGTGGGGAGGGAGGAGTGGAGGGAGGGAGGGGAGGGAGGAGGGGAGGAGGTGGAGAGGGAGGGAGGGGAGGGAGGGAGGGAGGGAGGGAGGGAGGAGGTGGGGAGGGAGGAGTGGAGGGAGGGAGGGAGGAGGTGGGGAGGGAGGAGTGGAGGGAGGGAGGGGAGGGAGGAGGGGAGGAGGTGGAGAGGGAGGGAGGGGAGGGAGGGAGGGAGGGAGGGAGGGAGGGAGGAGGTGGGGAGGGAGGAGGGGAGGGAGGGAGGGAGGAGGTGGGGAGGGAGGAGTGGAGGGAGGGAGGTTGAGGGAGGGAGGGAGGGAGGGGAGGGAGGAGGGGAGGAGGTGGAGAGGGAGGGAGGGAGGGAGGGAGGGAGGTGGAGATAACAAAAGGAAATTGGATTGAGGGAAATGAGCGACGGAAGCGTCAGGAAGAAAGAAGACAGAAAAAGGACAGCGGAGAGAGAGAGAGAGAGAGAGAGAGAGAGAGAGAGAGAGAGAGAGAGAGAGAGAGAGAGAGTCTGCAGGACAGAGACCTTGTGAGGGTATGTGGGAGGAGGGGGAGGGAGGGGGAGAGAACCGAACAACCAGAGAGAGAGAGATGAAAAAGAATAAAATAAAACAAAGCAGTTCTTGGCCCTAGGGCCTGGCCGACGCAGCAGTTGCCGTGGCAACGTGTTACACACGACCCAGTTCAGCCGCAACGTAGCCCGACGTACACCGCTGCTGTCTCACACACACACACACACACACACACACACTGCTGCTACTATCTGAGAGATCAGTTCAGAAGGATAATCCACACGAGGAATCCATTTCCTTTCCTGCCGAATGCATGACTTCCGGAATCCTCTGGAGGATCCGCACTATTGGTCCACCTGCTCCAATGAGCTTCAAGTGTCCGGTGTTAAAAACATAATCCATTCATCCCATTCATATTCTCCCTGGGAGAGAGGGAGAGGGTGCAGAAGGGAGGCCAGAGGGAGAGAGAAAGAGAGAGAGAGAGAGTGGTGATGTAGTGATAAAGAGAGAGAGAGAGAGAGAGTGAGGCGATGGAGGGAAAGAGAGATAGAGAGAGATAGAGGTGATGGAGAGATAAAGATGAGGAGAGAGAAGTGATGGAGTTATAAAGACAGGGAGAGAGAGAGAGAGAGAGAGAGAGCGAGAGAGAGAGATAGAAACAGAGGGAGAGTGAGAGTGAGAGAGAGAGATGCACCTGTGACACGTCTAAAGCTCACGTTTGAAGCGTGGAGCCTCTCTAACCGCTCACAGTCGTACACAACACAACGTACACCCTCAGAGCAGGGGCTCACCCACAGCGTATTCCAACCTCTGTTTAACCACGTAGCAGCGAACACTAAAACACCAATACTCATTCATTGACCAACACCGCGAGCTAGTGCTGCACCATGAGAAGACCGCCCGCTTTGGGGAAGCAGAAGTGACATGTGCCAGCTGTGATCTCAGACACAAACAGTGGACACAGACCACACTGACATCTTTCCATCCTCTGTAAAATAATAATAATCTAGTTTCCGGAAAAAAATTAAAAATTCCTGTCCCGACGACATCTGTAGTTGGATGATGAAACAACGTGCAACCATGGGGTGATGTTAACCAATGAGGGCTCGTGGTTTTATGGCCAACTCTAGAGCGCCATGCTTAGTCTTAACGACCCCCGAGTAAGTCTGTCCACCAATCAGAGCGCTGAGAATGCTTAAATATTTCAGAGGGCCGGTCTGCTGTTCGCCGGGGGTGATGTTCCAATTTAGAAACCCCCCTGTTAGTCAGGGGCCTGCTTTCTCCTAGTGCATTCTGGGTAGTTCACAAACGAGGCTTGGAAGATGAGAGATAGACTGAGTGAGAGAGAGAGCGAGAGAGAGAGAGAGAGAGAGAGCAAGAGATAGAGAGAGGCTGTAGAGATGAGCGACACTTGTGAGTCTATTATTGTCAGATCAACACTGGTGCCGGCAACTAGTGCATAATATACTAGAAAGATCAAATATGACTAAAATATAAATACATATAATGATAAATATTTCAAATAGCAAAGCATATATTACAGGGTAATGCTATAGCTGAGTACTTCATACACTCTGAGTGAGTGATAGAGAGATCCTTTAATCAAGACTTGAGCCTCTCTCTCACAGCCAGGGACCCACACTGTCTTTTACCCACAACCCTCCTCTCCTTGCTTACTGTATGATGGATTTGTGTCTTTCTGTCTGTCTGTCTGTCTGCGTCCGTTTATCTACCTCTATCGCTCTGTCTGTCTATCTTTCCCTCTATCTACGTATCTGGTATTTGTAAATCGAGAGATAAATCGAGAGAGAACAGCTGGTCGGAGACCGTGGTGTTGACACACAACCACACACACACACACACACACACACACACACACACACACACACAACCACACACACACACACAACCACATGCACACACACACACACACACACACAACCACATACACACAACCACATACACACAACCACATGCACACACACACACACACACACACACACACACAGGGTGTGGCCACGTCACCCTTCGGTTATGAAGGGTTATGATGCCCGCTCCAGTGATGTCACTTCCTCTGAGATGTCATCAGGGGCAATCATTGCAATGACAGAGCATGTGCCTTTGATACGTATCACTGTTATGATTTAAATCAAAATTGTAAGCATTATCATTGAAGAAACAAATGATAATAATAATAATAATAAACTAATGCAATAATAAGCCCAACAACTTGTATGTGGACTTGCAGCCTGTCTGACCGAGTTATAACGTATGCTACTTTCCCTTTACAGATGTGAAACACTAAGTGAAAACCCCATCATTAAACAACGTCTCATGACTTCCCCTAATCACTACCGAGGTCCACGCGCTACACGCGACCACGCCCTGCAAAACCTCCATCTCGTAGCTGTCATCGCAGGCTAACCATGTGTTAGAGGTAGCTAGCCGCTAGCAGATTGGGAACCAGCGGGCGTGGATGGGGTTGGCATCCTTTGGAGGAACAAGGCATGCTGGGAAAGAAAATCGGCCCCCCACTTGGTTATTTTTGTGACTCCACTGTACACTGACAGAAGCCTTATGGGGCCGTTCTTTGAGAGCTGTTTACCGTGAGGTTGGCTCGTAGCGACCTGTGTTAGATCTTTACAGGCATGCTCAGAAAGAAAGAGAGACAGGGAGAGACCTAATAACTGAGCTACAAACAACTGAATCCCCCCCTCACACACCCCTTGCCAGCGGCAGGCCTGGCCCGGCCCGTGTTGTGTGAGGAGCCAGTAAGTACTTCCAAAAGGTTGTCATCGTCTATGACGGCATAAAGTGTCACGTGAGGATGGCCCTTGATTGGTTTATCATTTGCGTTGAATTATTTGGTCTGTAAATATAAAACTATAGGTTACAGCCTACAAGTAAAGGTTATTTTACATTGAACATAATCGGTCATTGCCGTTTCTTCCCACTCAGTGTTGCTGTACTTGCACCAGTTATGCTCGTCAGCAGCATCAATGCACCTGATATTCCCATTATTATAAATTCTAAGTCTATACTTCTATGAAAAGTATAATACAGAAACTCTTGCATGTCCATTTCATTGGATGCGACCTGAACGTATGAAATAATAAAATAAAATGAAAGATATATCGTGCTGTTTAAACACTGGATATTGTTGTGTAAAGTAGGCACACGGCTGCATTTAAAAATAGAGCTCTCTTTCTCCATGCATGGACTCACACACTCACACACTCACACGCCCACACACTACCCCCTGGTCACATGTGAAGATGCATAAACAAACAGCCCACACACGCACACACATGCAAATGAGGTATACTAACACACACACACACACACACAATACTCAAAGGTGTATTATATACAACAACACACACACACATAAACACACTGACACACACATCAACTGTACTACCAGAGAGAGACACACACGCACGCAAGCATGCACACACACACTCTCACTCACACACACACACACACACACACACACACACGCATGCACACATTCTCACTCACACACACACACACACACACACACACAGACACACACACAAACACACACACAATCTAGAGCCAGATGGAGGTCGACAGCTCAGGGCGATAGAGTATCTCTCTCTCTATCACTCTCTATGTCTCTCTCTCTCCTTCTCTCTCTGACGGCTTTCAGATGCTACCACTAACTCACACACCTCCAGGGGCTGGGGAGCAAAGAGGTGTGTGTGTGTGTATGTGTGTGTGTGTGTGTGTGTGTGTGTGAGAGTGAGAGAGAGTGAGAGAGAGAGAGAGAGAGAGAGAGAGAGAGAGAGAGAGATATGGACACAGAGAGGGCAAGAAATTAAGTGCTGGTTTTGTGTGCGAGTGTGTGCGCCAGATGTGTGTGTGCGGATGTATATTGGTGTGTGTGTGTGTGTGTGTGTGTGTCAGTGTGATTCATGGGGCACTAGAGCAAAGGTGAAAGGTCACAAGAGGTCTGGCATCTGGACAGGAAGTGGGGAGGGGGGAGTGAAACAGAAGTCGCCCACAGGAGATTAGATCCTGAATCTGGGGGGGGGGGATCAATAAGGGATCATCTTCTCCTATCAAGTGACGCTCTAACAGCCTCATTAGAATAACACTTTTTCTGCCGAGGAGACACAGGGAAGATAAGTAAATCGACGTACATGTTGAACACAGGAGCGACCTGAGGCTGGATCAACAGCCAGCGTTGCCGTGGCGAAGAGGGCGCGAGGGAGGGGAGAGACGTCGTACGTCCCCCTGTTGAACTGAACAAATCAAGGCCGCTTCTTCAGAGTTACCATGACGACCCATCAACCGATCACCTTGGCCGGTGGCGTGAGCGTGGGACATCCCCCCGTCCCCGGGCCGTCCGCCCCTCCGCGGACAGAGGCCCCCTTACCCCCTAACATGTGCTCCAATCACATGTTTGTGTACTGACTGTAAGTTGATTGACACAAATCATGTCGGTGAAGTAAGGGATAATGTATAGAACGCCGGTCATTATCGGGAAGTAAGCCCCGACAGGGCGAACCGGCGCGTAGCAGAGATGTCTTGCTTCGCCCTGAAGGGGCTTATTTGCGATAATGACCAGCGACGTTCTATACATTATCCCGCTTATTACACGGCTACTTGCCAAAACAAAACAAAAAACTTTACACAGTGTGTGTCTTTTTATAATTTATTTGTTACCATTCGTAGTGTTGATCAGCAGAGAAATAGTCCGCCAAAAACGTTGATGTCGCTTAGCAACCGAGTACGCTGGGGTTGATAAGTTACCAGACTACTTGCGGAGTGATACGAAAGACGTGGAAAAAAATCCACTTTCCTTGACAGCGGTCATTATATGCTAATGAAAAATAATTCACCACCGGAAGTCGGGAAGGCCCTTGCAAGTGAACGGAGCGTTCCACAGCATTGAGAAGAGCCGTGTAGTAATGCTTCTTATATGAGTGTGTTAAACGCTGAAGTGCAGCTAACCAGCTGTGTCTTGCTGGCTCGGTGGTTACCCAGGTAAAAAGGCCTGGTTTTAAACGTTTCATGGTTTATTTATGCTGTCGTCCTCTTGGGAAGATAACTTGACCCGTTAAAACAAAAACAATTCTGAATACCTGTTTCTGTACGGTTGTGGTTAAGTGTTGAACTTTAACCGTTGTGTGTTAAAGGTCCAGTGAGTAAGATGGAGGGGGCCACAAGCAGTGAGTTTGCCCCCCCCCCACCCCCCACACATCCCTTTCCAGCGACAGGCCTGGCCCGGCCTGTGTTGTGTGAGGGGCCAGTAAGTACTTCCAAAAGGTTGTCATCGTCTATGACTGCATAAAGTGGCCATGTGTCACGTGAGGAGGGTCCTTGATTGGTTTATGATTTGTGTTGACTTATTTTGTCTGTAAATATAAAACTATAGGTTAGAGCCTACAAGTAAGGGTTATTTTACGTTAGTTGAACACGATCGTTCATTGCGGTTTCTTCCCATGTCAACACAATAATTACAGATGATGGATCTGAGTTGGGGCCGAACACAAAGGGACATTATTGCAATCGCACCATGGTTGATTTTTACGGCTTTTGAGCCTGTGAATAAATCTGTTTAACCAACCACGCTCTGGTGTCTTCGTCAGTCACCATAGACACTGAATAAGTTGTAGGACGTGGTGAAGGTAACAGCCAGTCATGTTTCTCACACACAGTCCTCTTGCATCCATAGTGGTCAACTACATTCGTACACGTCTAATTATCGTTATCGGTTATATGTGTTGATCATTCATCTCGATAGCAGTCGGTGCTCTACAAGCCGAGATTTACTTGCACTGCAGTACGTGAATAAAGGTATGCTTTTGATCAGTTATACTGCTAGTTTAGTTTTGGATAAACTTTCTCCGAAAGCCTGAGAGCCTACCTTTAGTTACAGTAACAGGGAAACTACCTCAAAAAGGAAAGTTTTACATGGCTGTATTAAAGAACGCACATCCACTTATCATTATCCCCCACATCCACAAAATGCCAATCTCTACAATATACCATCTGTGCAGCGGTTGAAGCTGACTTCCAGGACACTTCTAGTTAACGGCACGGTGTGTGTGGATGTTTGGAGATGCGTTGGCCTGGTTGATTTTGACGTCCACGTCCGAGAGGGTGAAGCATCTTAGATACATGGTAGAACGCCATGGTGTGTGGTGCATTTCATGCACAACATCGTTCACTATAAGACTCCTACACAAGGACAGTACTAAAAAAGAAACACAAATGGCTCTTAGTCATGGGGATAACACACCCCACTCGGTCCTATAGCTCTGCCTCCATGGAGGCGGGCCCACTCCCCATGTAGATATAAAGGCTCAAACCAAGGTAACAAATTCAAAAGTAATCATTTTTCAGATGCCACTCAATTCTAGACACTGTACCTTTAAACGTGAGCAGTAGCCAAAGTCACAGTGGTTTACTACACCCAAGCACGTGCACACACACACACACACACACACATACACACACACACACACACACACACACACAATAAGTAAGAAGATACTTTTTGGCAGATGTCTGGGAACAAGTCGGGAATTAAAAAAAAAAAAAAAGGATTTCCCAAAGTGTTTCCCAAAACAAGGTTCAAAGCCCCCAGAATGTCACCAGGGGAAAATGTCTGCTTCATATTTTAATGAGCCAACAGACGTGTTTGTGCGTTACACTACATTGCCGTTGGCATGTGTTGACGCTGGGAACTACTGCCGGGTTACAGATTGAGTGAGAGAGCGATGGACATTATGGTAACCATAGGATTGTAGACCATGTCGGTCTCGCCTTGCCTGTTCATTTTCCAGATTGGAATCAGGCTTGGATCTGAGTGAACAACAAAGAAACAGCATCTCTGTAAACAGGGAGACAACATATTGTATGTGTTAATTAAGGGTATCTAACTGTTGCTAATGAACCATAGAGTGTGAACACAACCCTGTCCTTTTCTACTGTTGTAAGAAACCGGTATTCTATGCTTTAGGTTACGTAACGCTATTTCCCGCTATGCTAGTTAGTGTTATGCTAAATGTGCTTACGTGTGTAAGCAGGCAAAAGCGTGTGTCACACGGTGAAACCGTGAGAGTTGGCAGCTCTGATTATTATGTGAGATCATATGATGAATGTGACATTATAGTTATAGTTAGTTATAGTTAATGTTGTATTTATCATGTTGTCAGGTTATAAATTGTTGCTTTTATTTTGTCTATGAAACAAAGGAAGACACAGTTAGCTCTTAGCTTGCAGAGTGACAGTTGCTTTGTGTTGAATATTTCCTCTACGTCATTGTCACTGAACAGCCATTGTCATGGCAACGGTGTTAGTAATCTAAAGTGACCACTCGTCTTTGCAAATTAGCGCAACACAGATGCATAATTCGTGAGTGAATCAGCTGGGCTCTTTAATATGTAGCTGCAGCAGAAACAAAACAGGCAGGGAATCGTAGCCCTCCCGATAAAAGACGACTCCCAGGGCGCTTCACCGCTAGAGTTCAGTAGACTGTTCGATTGTTCGACACATCTCTCTGTCGAACGGGTCGCTAGTCTACTGGACAGATCATCAGAGGGAAACTCCCAATGCTTCCTTGTTGCAGACAATAATACCGGAGCAACAACAACTTTTGCGGTCCTAGGTTTTTTAAATTTTGCTTTGGTGCTCCTACAAATAAAAAATAACCCTGTTTCCACCAATGTATTTGTTATTGACCACAAGCTATTGTTTTGTAGAGACATCCTCCAGGTTTCGGTTGGAGTTCTTTACCCCCCTGGTTGCACCGTGTCTCACCGCGACTCATCTTAATCCAGGAGACGTTCATGTTTACCTGGCTGCATGTTCATTATTTCCAGTACGCTGCAGAATAGAACCGATTGGACCGTTGGATCACGTTCACACCTGAAGCAGACCGAACCAGAGTTCACTTGGAAGTGGGCCGAGGCTGGGATTTAGGTTAGTGTGGTCCACACTAGAGCTCTGAAGAGAGTTGACAACCTGCCAAGCGGCCCGTGGTATCGGGGTGGAAACGCACCAGGGTTCGATTAAGACGGACCAACTGGCTCAGGGGGGTCCATTACATTTGCATTTAGGGGATTTTGATGCTTTTATCCAAAGCCACTTACAACCATACACACATTCACGGTGGTGTCAACCATGCAAGGCGACAGCCAGCTGGTCAGGAGCAGTCAGGGTGAGGCGTGTCGCTCAGGGACGCCTCGACACTCAGCCAGGAGGAGCCGGGATCTAACTAGCAATGTTCCGGTTACCAGCCAACCCGCTCTACCTCCTGAGCTAAGCCGAGACCTATAATCTTGTTCACATATAAACAACTTTAAAGGGTGTGGTATTATGCCATCGGGTGAGAGTGTGAAAAGCCGTTACGAGCCTTTAAAAAAAACGGTCGCTTCCTGTGTTTTAGTGAGATCACAAGTGGGCGTGTCCACCTAGCTGTACGCTGGATTAAGTTCCATCATCAGATTTGGACTAAACCAAACATCTAAGGTTTGTATCCGGAGAGCCATCCGATGCCAGTGTGAGCCTGGTGTGAACCGGTCGGGGGAGGTTGTAACGCAGCAGGGAGACATGGCATGGGGACACAGGAAGCTGCCCAAGCTCCTTAGCGATCTCCTCCTCTGGCCTTCCCGCCCAAATTGTAAATCTCCAGAAACTCAACAGATGCTATAAGATTATGTATAAATTCCAGATGTCCGACTGACACAACCACACCCACACACACACACCCACACCCACACACACACACACACACACACACACACACACACAACATACTTATGTCTGATTGCATTGACAAATAGGCCATCCCCAAATCCAATCTCTACAACTTCCCCCCCCCATGATCTCGGTGGAACGTGATTGGGTGGATTCAGTTGTCGTGAGTTTTGTGACATCACATCCAGCGCCACTTTCCAGCACAGCCTCCACCTGAAAGCAATAACACAACACGGCATGTGGCTCAGGAGGTAGCGCGGTGAGGCCGCTAACCGGCAGGTTGCTAGTTCGAGTGTCGAGGTGTCCATGAGCAAGAATCCTAACCCCGACTGCTCCTGATGAGCTGGCTGTCGCCCTGCGTGGTTGACTCCGCCGTTGGTGTGTGGAATTGTTGTGTGAATGGGTGAATGTTAGGCGATGTTCTAAAGCACTTGAGTAGAAAAGCGCAGAATAAATGCAGTCCCTTTACCGTCTAACACAAATGTCACCACTTTCACTGTGACAGGCCGTTAGAATGTATAATATGTTAGGACTGCTGTTACACCGTGTGGCATAGGCTGCACACAAGCAGGAGGGATGATGTAATCATTTTCTTTTTCATCAGCGCCAAAGTCATCGTATTCTGCCACACAGATGCTCACCTGTAACACACACACACACATCCACGCACACATGCACATACGCACAACACACACACACACACACACACACACACACACACACACACCAACACACACACACACCAACACACACACACACACACACACACACACACACACACACACACACACACAGTTCAATCCTCATTTTCTAAACGTATCATATATCAATGTAAAAAATGACATAACGTATGTTAGGAATTAAAACATATTATCCATCTGACCGACGCTAAATCCCCTGGTTCCTGACAAAAAGAAAGAGAAAAGGCCTCGACGGGGGAAGACAGCTGCAATACGTTCTGAAACACGGACAGTAGCACGCAGCCAATCACAACAGAGATGTCCCTTCCAATCGGCCAATCACAACAGAGATGTCCCTCTCCGGTCAGCCAATCACAACAGAGATGTCCCCCTCCAATCAGCCAATCACAACAGAGATGTCCCCCTCCGGTCGCACCCCGCCCCGTTCTCTATTCTTTTGTCTCCGGTGTCGGAGCGGAGACGTCCTCCACCCTCCCCCGGTGCCTCGTGTGGGTCTACCTCAAAACCGAACCGAGCGCAGACCCCCGGGTAGACGAACAAAGACACGCCCTCCAATGGAGGAAGACCCGGTGTGTTTATCGCTGGAAACGCCTAAACACCTCGTCTAACACACACACACACACACACACACACACACACACACACACACACACACACACACACACACACACACACACACACACACGTACACACACACACACACACACACACACACACACACACACACACACACACACACACACACACACACACACGCGCGCGCTGCTACAGGTCTAATGGACATTGCATTATAATTATCGAAGCGCCCATTAGTCGTCGTCGGAAGCGCCGTCCTTCGTCGGTCGCCGTCGTTTGACGGCAGAGCATCGCGCTCCCCGCTGTCGGCTCGTGCACGAGGCGCAGAGTAATGAGGGAGAATCAACGTAACCGCGGACACACGTTTTGAATCATACTCCATAAAATAGATGTGCCCATCATCTCCTCTGATCGTAATGGTCTCTCTTCTAATCCCCCGTCCGCCCACACGCTGCGCGGCGGAGCGCGTCGACCGCAACGATTGGGATCAGCGCGTTAAAATAAAACAATTGCTATCAAATCGGGAAAATCATGCTTTGTTCACTCGCTTTATTCATTTGTGATGGGGCGCTATCGCGTCCCCGGGCGCGACACAATAACGACGCGCGACTGGAGGATCCGCCTGGCGTCTGAAGGAGAAGCCATTACCAGGGGGTTAAAGCGCTCAGCAGGCGCGGAGCGGGAACCAGGCGGTACAACAATAATAAATAAAAAAAACGTCCCGAATGTGTGTCCTCCTGCCGGGGTGTGAGGCGGCCTACCTCTGCTCTCCTGGCCCTCCTCCTGGCTGTCCTCCGCGGTGGACTCCGGCGCTGGTTTCGTCCCTTCCATGGTTAAAACACGGTGTTCTGCTGGCGCGCGTCTACCTATGAGGGGGATGGATCCGAGTGTGGACTAGATGCGCTCTCTCTCTCTCTCTCTCTCTCTCTCTCTCTCTCTCTCTCTCGCTCTCGCGCTCTCTCTGTATCTCTCTCACGCTCTTGCTCTCTGTCTCTCTCTCTTTCTCGCTCTCTCTCGTTCTCTCTGTCTCTCTCCCTCTCTCTCGGTACACACACACCCTCCCTTGTTCTCTCCCCCTCTGTGTCGCGTCTCCTCACCGTTAACCTTCCTACGGCGCCGCTACCTCTCTTTCTATATTATAATCTCGTTTCAAGATGCGCACGTGCCGTCGGCTTAGATTTATCAGATTAGCGCCCCCCCCCCCCCCCCTCCTCCAAACTGCGCTACGTCACATTTCAACCCCGCTATGTGAACCAGCCGTCACATGGATGGATGTGTACATGGTTATAGGTTATATTTGTACTATTCGTCTTGTTACCAGAGGATTCTCTCAGACGCAGGGTTTGTTAGCGGAGCCGGGGATGCAAACTCATGTCCAGCCAGCCAACCACTAACACGACACACACACACACACACACACACACACACACACACACACACACACACACACACACACACACACACACACACACACACACACACGCCCCCTCTCCATCTGGTGATACGAGGGAGAGAGTGAGAGTGGGATGGAAAGAGAGGGATGGGAGAGAGACATTTAGACCAGATGAAGGTGCTATTTTAAGACGGCGTATTGGGGCAGAAGGAGGAATGAGAGAAGCTGATAACAATCGGAGGTAGGGGAGTGGGAGGAGAGACAATCAAGAGGCTTTAACTTTTTTTCCTTCTCTCTCCCTCCCTCGAATCCTCTCTCTCCCTCTCCTCCCTCTCTCTCCCCCTCTCTCTCCCTCCCTCTCTCTCTCCTTCCCTCCCTCTCCCCCACTTCTCGCTCTCCCTCCCTCTCTCTCCCTCCATCCCTCCCTCTCAACCCCTCTCTCCCTCACTCTCTCCCTCCCTCCCTCTCTCTCTCCCTCCCTCTCACCTCTCTCTCACTGCTGTGCTACAACCACCTTCTCCACAACCTTCACATCCTTTCTGTCTGTCTGGAGGTGGAGCTGTCCTTTAATTATTAATGTTAATTTGATGTGGACATAGCAATTACATTGGACAAACCAGATGCATTGTTTGAGTGTTTTAGCACACGTGCTAATTCGCAACACTTGTCCACAGGCGGCTTTTGAAAAGATAACAATTAAAATAGAAATAAAGGAAATAGAAAAAACTAAAAACAACAAAAGAACAACAACAAATGCAAGCATGTTTACATGTTAAGTGCATTCATACTCTACAGAGCAAAGGCAACATGATCAAGCAAACGACCAGTTAAGAACTGTTCATGTGAGCGCTGTCCTTTTGTGAGAGGGAGCAGGAAACAGGAGTGGAGAGCTGCCCTTAACAAGCTAGTGTGCTAACAGGCGACCCGGTTTCCTACCTGCTACCTACCTTCCTTCCCTCCTAACCCACTTTCCCGTCGGTCGTCGCTGTCCTCTCCCTCAGATATATCTGGAAACCCGGCAGTTGTTAAAATCCATAATGCTTATGGCTATTGTATGTTGTACGTCCTGGCACTTAACATACGCACTCATTGTATGTTGTACTTGTAGGTTGCCAGTGCTTGGCACTTGGTTCTATAAACATCCTTACTGTACCGACAGTATTGTTGTTTCTCCTTCTTCTGACAAATGTACTTATTGTAAGTCGCTTTGGATAAAAGCGTCTGCCAAATGCCCTGAATGAAAATTGAAAAAATGTAAATGTAAGTTTAGCATATTAGCACCTTATTTTAGAAAGATATGTATCTACTATATTTGTTTTTTCTCAGTTCAAAACTTTATTCAGTGTGCTCCTCAGCTCCCAAGTGTCACCGTTTCCTCCGTATTGATCGGCTGGTTGGCTGATCAATGGGGACACATTGTCCACCGTTTTGGTGGTTGTTTTCGTTGATTGGATCACGTTTATCACGGCTTGTGCAACTCATTGTCTCGAAACTGATGCTGACACACACACACATGTACACACACACACGCACACATACATACACCCACACCCACACAGACTCTCTCCTCCCTCTCCTCCTCCTCCTCCTCCCTCTCCTCCTCTCCTCCTCCTCCTCCTCTAATAATAAACATCTCCCTCAAACAAAAGGCCCCATCTGCCCCCCTCCCGTCAGACCGGGGAATAATTCAGAGTCCCGTGGCTCTGATGGTAAAATATAACATGCTGCGAAACCCCCTCCGCACACACACACACTCTCTCACACACACACACACACACACACAGATTAACACTCAGGGGCTCCCCCCGCCGCGGGGCGGTAAACACCCGGCCCGGTCCCTCCAAACAATGCCCGGGGTGTTGTGATCCTGGGGGCAGACGGTGTATACCCTCCTACCCCCTCCTCCTCCTACCCCCGGCACATGACCCGCAACTCCCATCCTCCCAGCCCTGCTCCTCTCCCACTACCTAATACTAGCAACTACAACTTACATTTGTCAGAAGAAGAAACAACAATATACCTCTGTCGGTACAGTAAGGATGTTCATAGAACCAAGTGCCAAGCACTAACCATGACTAGGTTAACCCATTCCCTGTATACAACAAAGACAGCTAGGATAAGACGCGACACAACTTACTATAACGTGCTATAACTAAGTATGACATACAATTGTTGAGTTTGTACAAGTGCGTACATTAAGTGCCATGAAGTGCAACATACAATAAGTGCATACAGTAAGTGCCAGGATGTACGACAGAATAAGTAGGAGGGGTGGGAGGGTCTAGGTGAACGCTGAACAACTGAGTCTTAAACGCTAGTAGAAGCTCAATATGTTACGTTTTCTTCAGTATTTGAAAAGATCTGCGTTTTGAAATCGCTCATTTCTGAACCCCTAACTACCCCCTTCCACCCCACCCCCCCCCGAAACCCATAATCCTTGGCGAGGTCACACAGATTAAGGACGTTTACCACAGACACACAAACAAACACATACACACGCACAAGCACATACACACACACACACACACACACACCGGCACACAATCTTACACACGTTCACACCACAGACAGAAATCACACACACACACACACACACACACACACACACACACACACACACACACACCATCACACACCAATATAAACACACATGTCAATTCTAAACACACACTTACAGCATACAAACACGCACACGCAAGTACACACAGACGCAAGGCAGCATGAGGAGTTACTTGGGCACTTGGTACTACAGTATTTTTATGACAAATAAAGGTCTTCCTTTGGTACCTACTAGATCTACTAGGTAGTAGATCTAGATACTAGATAGTACTTTCCCATTGTAGAGTGTATTTTGTAGATTGGATAGTTTTTCTTTTGTTCTCAGATGAATAGCTAAAGGGACTCTCAGTCCATTGACTAATAACTCCTCAGTTCATCTCTTACTGGAATCTTGATAAAACAATGAGAGAGAGAAGCAACGCTTTAGGCTGACTGGCTGCTGGACACAGGACTGGAGCTCTGATCTCTGCCCTCCCTGACCTCTCCGCTGCAGGCCTGGGGAACAGCCCTGCCCCCATGGTTGCCAGCTTGGGTGGGAAATCTGGCCCAATCTGGCAACACTGCCTGCCCCAGGGCTCAGCCCGTCTCATCCAAATGCCGGGCCAGAGGTCGATTGCACAGAGCATCCTCCTTTTGCTGCTCCTTGTCCGACCCTCGTCTCTCTCTCAATGGGGTCTCTGTTGGGTTTCAGACTCCATGGCCCAGCGGGCCGCCATGCGAGCCGTGGCGTTTGAGTCCCCCAACAACACCTCTTAGCTGTTCACGCCGAAATATTGCTCTACAATGAACAGCAGCTTGTTGCGCTAGCATTTATGGTTCTGCGTCGACGGTCAACAAGTGGGGGTCGGCAACTCAGGAGGTATACCGGGTTGACTTGTTGACTCGTTGACTAGTTTGTTCCCCGGCTGGCTGTCGCAGTGCATGGTGGACTACCCCGTCAGTGTGTGATAAAAGGATCTGCTAAATGGCCTAAAACTGTAACTGTAACAGCAACGGCCTCGGGGGGCTTGCTGGTGACCTAGAGACCCCCACCGATCCTACATTGTCAGTTCACTGCTGAAATATAATTTGTCCGGCGCTCATGCTGGATCGATGGCACGCCTCTTCTGTCATTTAGAGCAGCGGTTCTCAACCCCCGGTCCGTCCTCCGACCTCATACGCTTATTTGTAGTGGAGAAAATGATTTTTTTGGTGAATTGTTCTAAAAGTTTAAATATTGGTATATTAAATTCATACAATTAGCCTCTGTTTACAATACTATTAGCCCCCTAGTTCATAATATGCAACTAACCCACTGTCAATGCACTGTGTCTTTGCACTACCTTTGTGTATATTTAAGTCTCATGGTTATTATTTATTGCATGGTAGAACAGAGCCTGAGACAGTGGCGTAACATCATGGTTGACGGCCCCGGTGCAAAATATTTTGCACCGTTGATGCCATAGCGGAGTTGCGAGGGGGGGGCGGAATTGCGATCAGATTTTTATAAAGACAATATTGAATATGGGGAAGAAATATAAGGACGGCATTTTGGGGGCCCCAAAAGGCTTCCTCCATGGGCCCCTGATGGCGTCTGGGCCCCGGACAGCTGCACCGGTTGCACCGTCGATATTTACGCCACTGGCCTGAGATTCCAGCTTTTCATTGCTGTTGCTTTAATTGTTGTGAATATGACACATTAAACAGCAACATCCTTTGTTTAAAAAGGTTGCATCAAAAAATGAAGGCATTAAAATGGACTACCGGTCCTCCAAATGTTGTTATGAAAATGCCGATCCCTGGAACAAAAAAGGATGGGAACCCCAGGTTTAGAGTAACCTGCATAAGGAGCGACCTGTGGTAGAGTCCAGAGGGATGGCGTAGCATGGACTGGAAGGGACCCGTGCAATGTGTTGTGCCCAGCGTCCCTCTATGTCCTTGATGGTGTACTGCGTGACCACATGAAGCCTTGTAATGTCCTGCTGTAGATAAACCATGGCTGGTGATTACAAATTACTTTATTACTAGATTATTGTGTATCGTGTAAACCAATATATCCCAGCGTACAGGTTAAAGGGGTATCATCACACTCAGACTTTAGACTGCTTGATACCAGCGACGCAAACAAATCCAGATCTGCAAGACCTACTTTGGTTCCATGGAAATAAATCCTTAAAAGTTTAACTATTGACATAATTTGTTCCTGGATTTGCATGCCCCAAATCAGACCAATCAGGTTAATTGTCCTACTTTTCAACGTTATTTTTCTCAAGGAAATGTTGATGTTGCAGGTCCGGAATTTTTCACAGCATGTATATGAAACAGTTACCTTTGATGTAAGAACAGAGCCAGGCGTGAGGGTCTCCCTTTAAATGTGTGTGTGTGTGTGCATGTTTTACACCAATACTCAATAGCGTCGTCATGCGCATGCGCATGCGCAGAACCACTAGGTAGCAAAATCTTGTAGCAGAAATCGACAGGACACCGGCACTTTAAGCAAAGTCGAGCCTTATAGAACGGTGATTTAAACTCTAAATTCAAACTAATAATCATGAAATCCACTGGGTCTATGATGGGTGCCTCATTGTGGAGTCTGAGAGAATAATAACAATACTTTTTTATTATTATATAGTTTGGAACAAGGTGTCTGTGACTGTGAGCAAAACGCAACCTTTGATTTCCGTGAGAAATTGAACGAAATAAAATTTACTATTTACTCTGGTACCCACAAAATTGTAAGTCAGGATGGCCGAGCGGTCTAAGGCGCTGCGTTCAGGTCGCAGTCTCCTCTGGAGGCGTGGGTTCGAATCCCACTTCTGACATTACTTTTGAAGACCCCAACGAAAAGCGAGATCGCCATTATTATGACCTTTTGATATAAAAGGATCCGCGTTGCTTCGCCTGCTGCAACTAGATGTTCCGCACACCAACTTTGTTTAAGTCGCGATTCAGAATTAATCAAAATTGTGCCATGCATTGGCCGGGAATCGAACCCGGGCCTCCCGCGTGGCAGGCGAGAATTCTACCACTGAACCACCAATGCTTACATGTACGCAGAATTTGGCTACAAGATCGAACACTAAGGCTGCCTGTGGTTGTGAGCGTAATCCTTTCTGTTTTAATGGTCTTCTAGTGTACAGCGGTCCGTCTAAGGTGTGTGTGTGTGTGTGTGTGTGTGTGTGTGTGTGTGTGTGTGTGTGTGTGTGTGTGTGTGTGTGTGTGTAACCTTTTAATCTGTAGCGTTGATGACCCACTTTTCTCCTCTTTGCCCGCCCTCTGCTTTCTGTCGTCAAGGAGCCCCCCCCCCCTCCATTCCTGTTTTAATCCTGCTTTCTTTCACACACACACACACACACACACACACACACACACACACACACACACACACACACACACACACACACACACACACACACACACACACACACACAGGAAACAATCACCTACTGTTATTGCATGCTGACGTATTTTCCAACGCACACAATGAAGTTAATCTTGTGCTAGGCTAGCAAGTGTGAACAACACAACGTTCAATCCACAATAAACAAACACAAACACAGTCAACCTTCCACCTATCTCCCTCTCTGCCTCTCTCAATCCCTCCCTCCCCTCAACCCTTCTCTCACTCCCACTCTGTCCCTTCCCGTCTCTTCCTCCCTCCCTGCTCTCCTTCTCTCCCTCCCTCCTTGCTATCCCTCTCTCTCCCTCCCTGCTCTCCTTCTCTCCCTCCCTCCTTGCTATCCCTCTCTCTCCCTCCCTGCTCTCCTTCTCTCCCTCCCTCCTTGCTATCCCTCTCTCTCCCTCCCTGCTCTCCTTCTCTCCCTCCCTCCCTGCTGTCACTCTCCCTCCCTCCACCTGCGTCTCGTTCCACAGGTGAAGGGACACTGTGACCCGACCGCAGCAGCACTGTTGGCACGGCAACACAGCGGAATCAGAAACGGAGTTCGCAAAAAGGCAAAGCGCAGCTAGCCCTCGCTCACTTCAAAGGAGACCACGATTCCCCCGGCCAAGCCTGAGTCAGGTGACCCAGGGAGGGGCGCTTCATGCAAACTCACCCCACACCCACGCCCACACCTGGCCCATACAGCTGCTGCCCTGCTGCCGTTGGGTCCCGACCCGCCAATCCAGCCACACACTTTACATCTCCTCACTAGGAGGCCACGCTGCGGCCTGACTCAGAGGAGCCAGCGGCTCATATGTTCTACACGCTATTATAGACTTATAGTCTTTTTGCTACCAAACCCTACTTACATGTCAATGCTAAACGCACTGCATTCATACCACGCTTTTTCTAACCAGTGGCCACTCAAAGCGCTATACAATACTTCCGAACATTCACCCATTCATACACACGTTCACACACCGACAGCGGTGGCAACCACGCAGGGCGACAGGCAGCCCGTCAGGAGCAGTCAGGGTGAGGGCGTCTCGCTCAGGGACGCCGCGACACTCAGCCAGGAGGAGCCGGGGATTAAACTAGCAACCTTCCGGTTACCAGCCAACACGCTCTACCTCCTGAGCCACGTGCTGCCCATGTACTACTAGATGTTGTATGTCCTATGTAGAACTACATGCTCATTCCATTGACATTTGAGTCTATTAGTCTATTTTTGTATTGATGTTGTGTTATTTGGTGCAGAGGAACTACACTTCTCCGCAGGGTTTTTTCGGTTGCCTTGTAGTGATGAAACAGCTCCCCGTCTTCAGAGTGCCGGGGACCGGGGGGGGGAAACATCTAGACTACTGGCTGGACACACTACTAGTGCTGTACACACACACACACACACACACACACACACACTCACCCACTAGAGCCCTTCTCCCATAACATTCTCCCTCCCCTCACACACACACACCATTAGAAAGACAGACAGATAAACACACACACACACGCACGCACGCACGCACGCACACGCACACACACAAAGGCAATCCTGCTCTTCTGTGCCAAGTGATTTATCTGACAAGGCTATAATCTCTCTGGCCCAGATACTGACTACACTCTGCCCCCCATCCCCCACCTTGTGATGTCATCATCACCACAACCCGTCACCGTGACAACAACTATCGGCAACCGCATCCCAAAACTCATAGTGATAGTGATAACAGCAATCGGCCCCCCATCAACACATCCCGTCCCCATGGCAACATCTAGCGACGTCACCACAATCCATCACCAAGGACAACGACAGTCGGCTGCGCCCGCGGCCACACCCTTATTACCGTCGCCTCACCCCACCCGACGACAACCATCACGCCTTCATCACCTACCACACCACCGTGACAAACACCATCCCGATCAGCATCATCTTCACCATCCCCGTGACAACCGTCCGCCCTGCCATAAGCCGTACACTCATCATCGCCACCACAGACATCCCAATGACAACCCTTGTCACTATCAGCACCATCCTCACATTCACCATCACCGTGACGACAATCAGCCCGGTCTCACCAACATCGCCCTCATCACATGTCGTGGCGTCATTATCACCATCCTCCACTGGCAACGTCACCACGACAACCCTGATCACCATCACGGGACATCATTTAGCCCTGTAACCAACACCGCCTTTATCACACACATGTGGTCACCATCCTTGCTAGCACCAACATCACCATGACAACCCTTGTCACAATCACGAGAGAGAGAGAGTAAAAGGTGGACTTCCTCTGCGTGCTTCGGTGCAGTAAACCCAAGCTCTTCCTCGCCCCAGCTCCCCTCTCCTCTGACTGTGCTGGAAGCAGTAAACATTGGTACCCGCCCTTACTGGAAGCATATGTTGTTCATGTGATGGACAGGCTGACAAACAACAGAACTACCCTGAGCAGTACAATGCTCTGGGCTAATGTGTTGAGTTTGTGCGTCAAGCGGCATGACATGTACACTACAAAGTCAGAATTTTGAAAATCCAAATCAAGATTTTCAGTGTCATCGGTTGTCTCTAGTGATATGTCAATGATGACTCAGTTGTGATATTGTCACGTCATTAAATATTTTACAATGTACCTCACCCTGACGTCACCACGGGCGTCCATGTGTGAAGCAAAGCCACTCAAATTTGTCCGGCTACCTGTAACCTGTGTAATCTATCCTGGATCAAGACCCTTGCTAGATTACCAGAGGGGACTGCACCTCTCCAATCCAATTAGCATCATCTCGCTCTCTCTCTCTCGCTTTCCCTCTCATTAGGACGGTGGCCCGAGTGAACCCAATGTTGAACTTTGAAAACCAGCATGAAGATCAACAATCGGCTGCAATGGGCCCCGATTCACCTTGCGGCCATCTTGGATGCGGAATTCCACATTTAAGATGGCCGCTAGGTCAATAGTGGGTTGGAATAACTGGACTGAAATGGAACGCGACAACAAATTATTTGTGGTTGAGAAATGGACATGTTGTGTGCACAAGTGTAATTTTGTTAGAGCACAAAATCCATTCTGAATTATCCAGTTGTAATGTCTTCCTAAAATAAAGTAAATACTGATGATTAAAATCTCTTGACATATTTGTTCGTACACTTTACGCTTTTTACTTGGAAATATGCAAGATATAATGAATGCAAAAAACTATTTGAATGGGCATTAACTTTGGTCTCCAAACCCCCTCAAAAAAGTAGTATTTTATACATCAAAAACTGATTCTGATGAGCAACCAGGTTTGATCCAAATGCAAAAAACTTTATTACAAAAACATAAAAATAACCTTTAAATGAACACTAAGACATGACGATAAAAAGTGAACCTCCAACATGTGGAGTAAGTGAGAACGGGGTCTAGAAACGTTGAACCCCCGATAAAATCACACACACACACACACACACACACACACACACACACACACACACGATTCTGCCCTAGTACTCAAGTTGCCTGGAAAATAACTCCACTCAAAAGTTGACCTACATTTTAGGCCAATTCCGCTTGATGTGTTGGCAACACGATGCTGGCTGCTCCTTGTGAAATTAACGCCTGCGAGAAAAATGCTTCATGTTAACAGTTCAACACTGCCACCTGCTGGAAAGTAAGCATTTTATAACAGCCAAAATCGTACAGGTTTGCTCGACTCTGAATGCATTAGGAAGACCAAGAAACAGAGCTGGCGTCGCTGCCCAAGTGACACATCCTTAAAATTCCCAAAGGGCGTTCAACAAACAATCTAACAAATCCTCTGACTGACAGCCAGTGAGTGCAAACAGACATTTTGGTTCTTAACGTCGTCTCGGCTCCGCCTTCATGTCCCATCCGGCGCGGAGATCCGTCGCGGCTTCTCACTGATCACGCCGGCCCCACAGTGCTGAACTCCATCCACATCATCACAAATCTTAAGGAAACCAACCTTCCACTACCGGAGTGCCCTTGAGCAAACAGTGGGCCCCTCCATCCCACCCTCAGAACCTCCCAGCCCCCCGGTCCGGGGTCCGGGGTCCCCGGGGGTCAGGGGTCAGAGGCGCAGGGGGATGACGGGCCAGTACTTGGGCAGCTTGCGGTCACAGTTGCGGTCGAAGTTGAGCTGCAGCGCCGCCTCCATGGCCTGGATCTTGGCCGCGTCCTCGCCGTACAGCTTCCTCATCTCCGCCCCGCGCCGCGCCCCGGGCCGCTCGTTGGGCGGGGCGGCCGTGCTCAGCTGCGCCCCCCGGTGGAGGTCCTGGTCAGCGGGCACGTAGCGGGCGTGCTCCTCGTCCTCCAGCTCCTGCTGCTTCTCTGCAGGGGCGGAAGGGAACAGCGGCTCTTAAAGCTTTGGGAGCCTCTTTGTTTTCCTTATTTATAGTAGGGATGTGTCAGAATATTCGATTATTCGATCCCGAGGGTCAAAACCGATTTTTAACATTTGGAACTTTAACATTTTTTCCCCAATTCAAATAAACAAGAATTAACGGCCGGCACTAATGTTGGTTCTGTAGCACTGTTAGTTTTTTTTTAAATTATTAAATCATGTACAGAAAAACAATATACACAATACACAAGCATAAATATTATTATATATGCATACAACACAAACAAACAACACCAGGTACGCTACTGAGTGTGGAACGGGGAGAGCATCTGACATCATTCAACAGCGCATTGTGTAATTCCGTTGTTAGTTTACAGAGTGTAGGCCTATTCTGTTGGTATAGGAGGCTAACAATGTCGAAGTCCCACAAAAGCTCCGCCTGGGCACAGGCGTGTCCAGTGTGGGATATGTGGAACTAAATTATCTTACCATGGCTCCACGTCAACGACGCTATCGCAACTCAAGTTGCATCCAACTATCAAGGTAAACAAAGATGAGGGACCCACCCAATCAAGCATGGCAACATTTATTTACGCTCGCAAGTGTGACAGAAGCCGCAGCGAAAAAACTTCTGCCCTAATTGCCAACATGGTGGCTAAAGATATGCTGCCTATTTGTACAGTAGAGGGGAGGGGGTTTTGAGAATTAATGGCATACATAGAGCCAGAGTACACGGTTCCGTGTCGAAAAACCATCACCTTGCGTCTCAAAAAGATGCATGCTGAATGCTCAGAGTCCGTTCGCAATGCTTTAGCCAAAACGGACCGAGTAGCTATTACCACGGACGCCTGGACCTCCCTCGCAGTGGAATCATACGTTACAATAACGTGTCATTTCATTGATGAAAATTGGGAAACGAAGAGCGCTGTCTTACAAACACGGTCGATGCCAGAGAGACACACAGCAGAAAATCTAGCTGAGGGGCTGAGAACCGCAGTCGAAGTGGGGCTTGGAGGGGAAAATCATTGCGTGTGTTCACAATAATGCAAGTAACATCTTACTAGCCAACACACAGCTACTGGAGTGGGACTCAAGCTCGTGCTTTGCCCACACATTACAGCTGGCAATAAATGATGGGTTCAAAGTCAATGCCGTAAGCCATGTTGTTGCAGCCGCCAGCAGAATCGTATCTCACTTCCACCACAGCACTGTGTCAAGTCAGGCCCTGAGAACCAAGCAAGAACAGCAGAATCTGCCTCAGCATCGTCTGATACAGTACTGCCGCACCAGGTGGAATTCGATCTGTGACATGTTCGAACGACTCCATGAACAGAGGTGGGCCACTGCGGCAGTGCTGTCAGACAGAAGGTTCACCAAACTGTCAGATGTACGCACACACTAGAGCCAACAGATGAGAGCTGGCACATTATGGAAATGCTGATCCCGGTGCTGAAATCACTGAAGATGGCAACAACGGTGCTCTGCGGAGAATCAGACGTGTCCATCTCCCTGGTTTATCCAGTCACCACAACACTGCTCTCAAAGCACCTGCTTCAATCCGCAGATGAGCCACGCAAGGTGACAGAGTTCAAGCGCACAGTGTCGGAGTCATTAAGAAAGCGCATGGCCCCTGAGGACACAGAGACAGCGCAGAGGGTAGCACTCATTGCCTCTTACCTGGACCCGCGACACAAGCACCTGCGATTCACTACTGAAGAGGTTTGCGTGTTTCTATTTTGGCCCAATATTAGGTTAGCATAGGGCCTATGTTATTCCTGTAGGAGAAATCAAATGAGTTGCATAACTTGATTAAAGTCTAAATGCCACAAGATTACCATACACCCCCCCCCCCCCCCCCCCCCCCCCATGCCACCAGGTGTGGTGTGATTAGCCGTTACAAGCCGTTTTGAGAATCTGCTTCTTATGACATGAGTGGGCGTGTGTCCACCTAGATGTGTGCTGGATAGATCAGTCCATCAGCCTACCCAGTGGACTGAAGCAAACGTTGCTCATCTAGCCATCACACATCTAGGTGGACACGCCCACCTGTGATGTCATAAGGGGCAGATTTTCAAAACGGCTTGTAACGGCTAATCCCATCACACCTGGTGGCATGTCATGGGACCTATAATATCATGTTTTACTAGAGCTATGTGCATTTTACCGTCGGTCTGTCTAGTTGTGTATTAAGCGCTGGATGCCAAGTTCAATTCCTGTGTGTCCATTGATGCATTTTACAAATGAAAGCAATTCTGATTCTGATTCAGAGGCCTTTTTTGGTCGTAATCAAATATATTTTTCAATAATTATCAAGCATCTGGTATCTGTGGCTGTCGCAGGCCTGTAATTTACATTTAGGGGATTTTCCTGACGCTTTTATCTAAAGCAACTTACAACCATTGATTGACATATTCACACACCGAAGGCGGAGTCAACCACGCAGGGCGACAGCCAGCTCGACAGCCGGGGATCGAACTAGCAACCTTCCAGTTACCAGTCAAGCTCCTCTACCTCCTGAGCTACTGCCCCCCGCCCGCCTGTAATAAGCCCAATTGGACGGCCTACCTGTCTGTACCTACAAACACACTTCAACAACATGATTGTGTCAAAAGAGGTGAATCAAGCCACCTTGCAGAATGTGTGTGATTTACTCTCCCAACCACCAATAGCCCGTATAGTCTGTTCACAGAGGCATACACGGTGTATCCAATTCTTGATGTATTTGAGGCTTACTTTGAGTCGTTTCTATTTATTTCCTGTCAGGAGTCACTTACTGAGCTCTTCTCTGTGCTTCTCCGTCTGGGCAAAGTACTGCCGCAGCTCCTCCGTGATCTCCATGTTGCTCACGTCACATTCAATCTCTGGTTCTCCTTCCTCCGAGTCGCTGTCCTCCTCCTCCTCCTCCTCCTCACGGCCCAGCTGCTCAGGTGACTCCCTGTACCTCTTCTCCCCTCTCCTCCCCCGCCCGCCACTGTCCTCCGCCCGGCCATGCCGGTCAGTGTAGAGATGGTTGGAGGAGGATTGACCGGGGTACTGCCGACCAGGGTACGGCTGGCCGTAGCACGCCGGGCCGTGACCCGCGATCAGCGCCTTGCTGTAGGCGCGTCGGTGTGTCTGGAACCAGCCCATGGCCTGCTGGTAGTGCCGCCAGTAGCGACTGTACGACGGGCTGGACACCCAGGCGGTCTCCTCTGTGGCCTGGAAGCGGGGACAGAAGCACACAACACATAGGCGATAGGTTTAGTAACAACAAGAATAGATGGACGTTGTCACGATCATTACAAGCGCTGTTTTTCTGCCAATCTGTGCTACCTATCAAAACGTGCTACTTAGTGGTTCTGCACATGCGCATCCCGACGATATTGAAATATTCAATATTGAATATTCACAAATACATACAGCCGGGTTTAACAATACTGTGCTACACTTTTCTTGTTTTACATACATTATATTGCACAAACTGTAACCCTGAAACCTCCAATAAAGACATTTTAATACAGTATCAAAATATTCTCCCCATATTCTTACAGCGTACAGAATATGGGTTGAGCGGTGGTGTAAAATAACGTGATTCTGTAGTTGGAGCATCGTGTGATAAGAGGCAATTGGTCTGCAGATCAAAACCAAACACATAAGGCATGTGTTGATGTGGTAGCAGGACTCTACTGCTATCGAGTCGCACTACGGTAGGAACATCGGACAACTTAGGGAGCATAGATAGACAGAACACCTTCAACTTAGCATGAGGATCACGTGATTACAAGTCAACTTACCATGAGGATCACTTGATTACAAGTCAACTTACCATGAGGATCACTTGATTACAAGTCAACTTACCATGAGGATCACGTGATTACAAGTCAACTTACCATGAGGATCACTTGATTACAAGTCAACTTACCATGAGGATCACTTGATTACAAGTCAACTTACCATGAGGATCACGTGATTACAAGTCAACTTACCACGAGGATCACTTGATTACAAGTCAACTTACCATGAGGATCACGTGATTACAAGTCAACTTACCATGAGGATCACTTGTGTAGCAGGATGGAAGATCACTTGTGTAGCAGGGAGGGGATCGCAGATAAAGTCCGCGTAGGCAGACTACTCCCTGATAAATATAAAACATTTATGGTCATTAGAGCGTTACTCAACGGGATAAACGTCAACTTGAATACCCGAACAGCCGGTAGTGGGCTACAGGAGACAAGACGTTGGATGTCAACAACTGAAAACCAAGATGGACGTACACACGGAGCGCACACATCGGCGCAACCACGGGTCAAAACACTTACATTTATAATTTATTGGCAGTATTTAAGATATGCACCGTTAACTGGTCGTGGTGGGTGTTTACCTTTCGACGCGTTGCTGGCTGATTGTTAAAATAGTCTCCCCAGCAGCCGACAGCAAACACACACTAGGTGTCACTGGATACAACAACAGTGCCCTCTAGAGGACGAACCTAGAATACAAAAGAGACCCCGGATGGGCATTTGTAGATTGTCATTGTATTTTTTATATATTTAAATTAGCTAATTATTATTATTTAAAATTATTTAAATAATAATATAAATTATTAAAATGTTTACGTTTTACGTCTTCCATGCAAATAAATCCATCGAAATATAATAGAAGTGTTTTTCAGTCACGTGGTTAAGGTCATGTGACGTGACATCAGAGGGGCGGGGCGTCGTGTCAGAGGGGCGGGGCGTTGCATAAGAGGGGCGGGGCCTGTCTACCTGCCCGACTGATCCTCAAGTCTTGCTCAGCTGTCGACACCACCGACTTGGAAGCGAAATAAAACGGAGGTGCAGACTTGTATCATGTATTACTCACCGTCGGAAGGGAGAAAGTGGTGACCATTAAAAGAAGGTGGTAAGCGACCACTATAAATAGCATTGTTGGTTTAAATATAAGCATCATTATATACTATTATGGGTGTGCTGTTGTAGGGACCATACGATCCAGATTCATTCTATACCCAAGGTTCAATAAACGCCACTTGTGAACCCCTTTAGTAATGTCCAGAAGTCAGAAATGACCCCAGAGAGGAATTGATTCCTCTAAAAAATTACGACTAACCCTAACACTTGTGTTATTCAAACGGAAAAAAAAACATCCTAAATAAATGATAGAAATAGTATTAACATGTATTCTAATAAACAGTCAAAGTATAGTAAACAAAAAAGGTCGATGCATTGGCCGGGAATCGAACCCGGGCCTCCCGCGTGGCAGGCGAGAATTCTACCACTGAACCACCAATGCTTACGATACCAGATCTGAGACGCATTTCAAACACTAGAAAACCGGGTCACGAACTCGGTCCACACCTGTCCCATCTCAGTTAAGATCCATGTGCTACACCTGCACTCGGGCAGTCTACTACTTCTACTCTACAAACAACTTTCGGATTTCTGATGCGTCGCACATGTCCGCGTATGAAAAACAATACGTCAGGCGATAACCATCACGTGACACATCACCTGGCTGCTGACGTCAACTGTCCCCCAGGTGCACCTGTAACTAAAACCGAATCGAAAATGAATACCTCGAGACGTTTTCTCATCTCGCGCATTCCTTAACTTATCACCACACGGAATGTGATTGTGATCGATTGATGTCATCCTGGTGCTTTGGCTCAGCAGCGCAGAGCCGCTCCGCCGGGAGACGCGTCGACCACTAGAGGATTAAATCATCCAGTGAGACCTTCCCCTCCAGCATGGCCTTCGAGGCGGACCCGTCTGAGACCCCAGAGGTACGCCACGGTCTGGATCATGAGAGTTGTATACCCGCCTGCGGTTATGCCTGTTTTTATTAAGAGTGCTGCTTGTCTGTTGTAGTTGTTGTGGTTGTTGTTTGTTTTGTACAGTCCATGCAAAATAAGATTGAAGAAACGCGAGAGAGGATTCGCTCGGAGTACGATCCAGGTAAGGCATGTTTAATTGATGTTTATGCAAATGTCGGACATCAACAATATAATTAAACAATTCGTAGCCTATTTTAATCTCTTGTGTTGTCTGGTTCCCAAAGTATGATCAGAACGAGTTCAGAACGAAGTCTCATCAAATAAGGATTGCTCGTGTTTTAAATAGCTTTCCCAATTGTCCCATTGTATTATTTATATTTATTGAAATGTTGTTCTGGTTGTTTGACCGACTGTTTATATCTATTAGGCCTGGGCGATATGGCTTAAAGACATATCACGATATAACTTGATCATATTGATCGATATCGATAACTATTGGTAATTGTAATGACCTAAAAAGACTAGGAATTAAGACCATATGACCTTCCACTTTTCTTCATTGATAAATAATCCAATGTCGATACAACAATGAAAAACACAAATATGATAAATAAGTATGGAACCTTGTTTGTGTAAAAAAAACCCAGCTGCTAGATTCTGTGGTCCAGTCTCTTATCGATATATTTTGAACATGTTTTATATTTATATTTATTTATATCTATCACGATACGATAATTTATTGATTTATTGCCCAGGCCTAATATCTATTGTCATTTTGTATTTCTGTTTTTTATTAGTATGTTGTAATCAGGGCGTCACTGAAAAAGAGAGCCTGCGCTCAATGGCATTCCCTGAATGAATAAATAAAGGTTAAATAAAAATAAAAGACGCATGTTTGGCTTACAATGATGACCGCCTGAGCTATGACGGATGATATTATGTATGTATGTATGTATGTATGTATGTATGTATGTAATGCATGTAACTTTCCGTGCACTCCAGAGAGTTCGGGCCGGTACCAGCCCGTGGACGTGCAGCGGCTCTGGGAGGACGATGGCTTTGTCGCGAGCTACCTGGAGGCCAAACATCACGTCGTGGGAGACGCCGTGAAAATGATCGATGAAAGCCTGCAATGGAGAAAAGAGTTCAGCGTGAATGGTGCGGTAGCCAACTCACTCACTCTAATGGATTTAGTCTTTAGAGTAATCAAAACTTTATAACTGCATCAAGGTATTTGTTTCATAGCCAATTAAATTACCCTGATTATCATTACGCTGTATGCTACCCTGCGCTCTGTTAGTCAGAAAAGTAAACCATGTTATTGTGCATACTTCTAATAGACAAGCGACGTCAACCAAATGTTGACACTGACAGGACGACAATGGGACAGGCTGTAAAGTAGAATAGAGGGCCTACTGTTGAAGACACAATGGTCAAACTCCATGTGACCTATGCCTCAGCCTCTGTCCATCTGTCGGTCTAATGCTCTGGGCCCCGTGGACCTTGTGCCCCTTTGGCTCTGGTGTAAACGGTAGCCAGCGGTCAGCATTGGTGTGGTGTTTGTTTGGTTTTGCATGTTTCTGTGTGTCCTCCCCTCGCCAGACATCACTGAGGACAATATCCAGAAGTCCTTCCTGGAGGCTGGGATGCACTATTTCCGAGGCTACGACAAAGACGGCAACAAGCTGTGTGGGTTTTTTTTAAATGACTCAAATGCTCTCTCTCTCTCTCTCTCTCTCTCTCTCTCTCTCTCTCTCTCTCTCTCTCTCTCTCTCTCTCTCTCTCTCTCCTCTCTCTCTCTCTCTCTCTCTCTCTCTCTCTCTCTCTCTCTCTCTCTCTCTCTCTCTCTCTCTCTCTCTCTCTCTCTCTCTGTATCAAGGAGCCTTTTTACCTTGTATCCAAACCGAGGTGCAGTGAACACATAACTAAAGACGCACCATACCCCGACACATAGCACGTGATTGGTTGGTATCGTAGATGACTCTAGGTTTCTCTGGGGTTGAACACATGCTAGTGCATGCCTAACCTGTGATTGGCTGATAAGGTTATGGTGTCACTGGCTGATTTAGCCTCGATGCGACACAATTGTCTTCTGCTAATGGAAAGGGGTGCCCAAGAAAGAAAATAAAACCAAACTGAAAGCGTTCTTTAAACGCGGGCTCTGTACATATACGTTACCTAACCCTACAATGCTGAATCAGAGTCAGAGTTACTTTTATTACATCTTATTGTACAAGTACACAAAAGTACAATTCTTAGACTTGGTTCCTCAACAGCCACACACCTCAACACACTAGCAACAATACAAGATTAAGTAAATAAGTAAAAATAAGTAGCAGAAGTGGTAGTGGTACCAGCCACGGTTGAGTTGAGTGCCAAAAGGCTGTGCAAATATGAATGTTTATTTAAAATCTGTATTTAAATAATCTGTTGTTGTAGTGTGCGTGGGGTTTGGTCTGGGGGTAGTGGATCCCTCCAGGAGCCAGACTGCTTGGGGGTAGACATTGACACTATGCTACAAAGGGAACACCTTTCCCTTTGGGGATGCGAGTACATTCATTCAAACCGAGAATAGAACCCCTAACCCTTCGCTGCCGTGTGGGCATTGTACACAGAAGGAACCCCCTGGCCCTGTTAGTGCTTTGACTCCATGCTGTGGCGTAACTATCTGTAAGCAGGTACTCCAGTCGTGGGCCCCGACCAATCAGGGAATCAGGGGGCCCGTCAATCTTCGGAGGGCTCCAGCTCAAATTGAGCTGAGTTGCTCCCGAGTTGCTCCCCCCTGTCCCCCCCCCCCCCCCCCCGTCAACAATTCCACCCGCGGACCCTGTTACAATGTAACATAAGATTCTACAGAGTCTCATTTCAGCCAAATACCAAAAATCATACTGCTTATGAGCCCGTCGTTGGCTTGTTACACTGACTCCATGCATTCACGTCCAGAACCTCTCAGTAGTGATGGATTTCACGATTTGTTTCTTTGATTCAGTTCGCGTCGGTCACTTCGCCAAGAAGAATCGCTCAGAATCGTTTTGTTCTTGTTAAAGAGTCGTTCATTCGAACTGATTCGGTCGCAAACGACCCATCACTGCCTCTCAGTCCTGTGAGTGTCAGGGCCAGGACTAATCTGTTTTTTGTGGCGGCAGTCTGGTTCCGCTTGAAGCTCCAGGTAAAGGATGGCCGAACACTGCAGGAGAAGAAGAGGTACCTGGCCTTCTGGCTGGAGCGCTTCGTCAGGCACGAGCCGGGCTCCCTACTCACCACCGTGTTCGACATGTCTGAGTCCGGCCTGGGCAACGTGGTGAGACTCTTTGTTGACTTCCTGCTTGGTTTGGATTTCCTAGAGTTTCCTGGCGCTTAGAATCTCCCACTTCTGTTGTATTTCATGCTTGGCTTTCTCCAAACCTCTTTGTTACCCTCCCAGGACATGGAGTTTCTGAAGTTCCTCATCACCTGCTGTCAAATATATTATCCCAGACTGCTGGGTAGGTGTCGATCCTCATGAGGGAACATTTACAGAGTGCCAGAATCATCCCTTTACTTTTGAGTTAACATTACCCATCTGTTTTATTCTTGTATATGTTTTCTGGTTTTGTTCCCAGCTAAAATCCTCATATTTGAGCTGCCATGGATTATGAACGGTGAGCAACGCAGCGACTCTGAATGCCTCACACCGAGCGGCAGCTGTTCTGTAACAGTTGTTCGTGTTTTTGTGGGGTGGTGTGTTTCTTGGTAGTTGTAGTTTTTAATCTGTAGCTGTTAACAAAACAAGGAAAATACTTAAATATATTGATTCTCATGTATTTATAAAACAGCTTGTAATATAGCTAATATAAAACAATGTGTAATGGTTACATTCTTTGCCACTGCTCAAAAATTATATATATATATATATATATATGTGTGTGTGTATATATATATATATATATATATATATATATATATATATATATATATATATATATATATATATATATATATATATATATATATGTGTGTGTGTGTGTGTGTGTGTGTGTGTGTGTGTGTGTGTGTGTATATATATATATATATATATATATATATATATATATATATATATATATATGTGTGTGTGTATATATATATATATATATATGTGTGTGTATATATATATATATATATATATATATATATATATATGTGTATATATGTATATATATATATATATATATATATATATATATGTGTATATATGTATATATATATATATGTATATATATGTGTGTGTATATATATGTGTATATATAAAATCAAAAATCTAGTAACCATTGTGTTAACAGCATGTATTATAGGAAGAAACTTAACTAAAGGTGTTATTAATGTGGAGGGAAAAACACACATGGAGATGCCGGGGATTGAACCCGGGGCCTCATACATGCAAAGCATGCGCTCTACCACTGAGCTACATCCCCTCTAGGCTGACACCATGGAGTCACAGTGTGTGTTCTACCGTCCTACAGCTCGATCCCTGTCATTACTGAACAACAAAGACAACACAGCCTGTTTTTCTGTTTGTATGCTTTATTAATATATCCCTGATTGAAGTGTGTGTGTGTGTCTGTGTGCAGCGGCATGGAAGATCGTCAAGTCCTGGCTGGGGCCGGACGCCATCGACAAGCTGAAGTTTGTCACGCGACACGACGTCCAGACGTACATCGAGCCGGAGCAGCTCCCCCTGCACATGGGCGGGACGGTACGGCCGTCGCCGTGACGATACAGGGTCTGGCCTACCGGGGGACGGGTCATTCACAATTCACAATTCACTCAACGCTCCCAACAATCTCGCCATGTTAACAATTCCTCCAACAATTCCTCCACAACCAGTAAGCACAAGGAGTGCTTACTGGCTAATGAGGAAGCAATTTAAAATGCGTGGCACTTGTTTATATGAACATCCTTACTTTACTGACAGTGATATATTGTTGTTTCTGTTTCTTCTGACATATGTACTTACTGTGAGTCGCTTTGGATAACAAGGTCTGCTAAATGCCCTGATAGTAAATGCCAATGCAAATGTAATGGGATGTGTTGGACCGGGGCGTTGGTTTGCAATAAGGTGTCTTTGTGCTCTTTGGTGTTGCAGGATGCATTCGAGTACAGCTACCCTCCTCTGCCAGAGGACGACTTCCAGCCACCGCTGTCCGAGTCGGGCCAGGGGGAGGTGGGCGATGCCGAGGTCAAGGAGACGGACGGACCGGAGCCCAGGCTCAGGAAGGTCTGTGGAAACAGAAGTGTGTGTGTGTGTGTGTGTGTGTGTGTGTGTGGGTGTGGGTGGGTGTGTGTGTGTGTGTGTGTGTGTGATTTATTTTATATCAGAAAGTCTACTAACCATTGTGTTAAGAGCATGTATTATAATAATTAACTTAACTAAAGGTGTTATTATTGTGGAGAAAACACACATGGAGATGCCGGGGATTGAACCCGGGGCCTCATACATGCAAAGCATGCGCTCTACCACTGAGCTACATCCCCTCTATGCTGAAACCATGGAGTCACAGTGTGTGTTGCAAAACAGGTCTACCGTCCTACGGCTTACTGAACAACAAAGACAACACAGACTGTTTTTTTGTTTCTATGCTTTATTAGTTACTTATAATAATTACTTATTGGGCTTTAAAAACACTGTATTATGAATTGGTATTATTATTATATGCATGAATATGATAGTAGTAGTAACGGACACATTACATTACGAATATAGTCAACTCTGGGCCCAAACCTAACAAACACAACACAACACACATTCAAGAGGGTCAAGATGACCCTCGAGCCCCCCTATCAGTCTGCGGAGAACACTCTGCCACAGCTGGATGGCGAGGACACACATATCACACAGAAAGACAACACAACCCGGAGGCTCAAGGACAAGAGAACCCTCGATAACCCACACAAAGTCTACCACACACACCTGGTTAGGAAAGATACTATAAGTTTCACATGCACCGGATCACGGGGTGCTCTTCTGAAGCAGAACTTCCACGGAGGCGAAGCTACAGATGACCTCAGCGCTGTTAGGGACGTAGAATATTCGATCTCTCACGCTTTATGAATCAGTATTACCTTTGCTACTTTACTCAATAAATCCGAGGCCCTCGTGCTGACAGACTTTATTACCTCTCCGTCTCATTTTATCTGGTCAAGTAACTAGACACTGTTTTTCCCAACAGTATACGACTAAGATAGCCCCAGTAAGACGCTATCCAAAGTCCTATTTTTAAGTACAACAAGGACAAAGACGTACAACATACAATAAGTGTGTACATGAGGTGGCAGAAATATATTTCAAATGTATGTTTTCATAAAAGTCAAAGTTTTGTACGCAAATTGATTGTTCAAAGTGTTCCAAATACCTTTGCATGTACGTTCCCACCCCCCGCTGTAGCTGTGTGGGATCACGAGTGTGTGTCTGTGTGTCCCTACCCGACATGTGTGCGTCCCTGTGGAGGAGGGGGACGCTGACTCCAGGGCCCGGCCCTCCAGACGACCCTCCACTACCTTCACAGGCTCCCTGCTCCGCCTGAGGTAGTGGAAGAGCCATATTTAGTAAATGTCTAGTCATAGCATATTTTGCGTTATTGTTTTCTATTATATATGATTATTATTATTAAGATTGCATATGAGCATGGACACATTGAGGCTTCCCTAGAGTCATCAAAGGTGGTGACGTCATGCGGGAAAACAGAGCTAGAAGGCTATGGAGCAACACAGTTTATTGACCCTCATTCACACACTCACATTTGGATTTGCCTTTTTTTTTTTTTTTGTATTGTTCCCTTTTTACAAGTAAAAGATCAAACTTACTCGAGAGACATGTCATTTTTGGAGTCAGGCTCATTGCTCCTTTAGGCTTACCAAGTGTTGTGAAGAAAACTGGAAAGACAGTTAGCTTCCTTGTAGCGCTGACCTCGCGTTGTGCGACGGGTTTGGACGTTCAGAGTCGTGTGCTTCTCCTCTCAGCCCAGCGCGGGAGCTGTGCTTCGGCCAGTCAGACGGGGACAGGCGATCTGTCATCCTTCTTGAGAACATCCCCAAAAACCCGGTGGCCTATAAGGTGATGATTAATAAGACCCTTTATTGTATTATGTGTAACGGCAATAAACAATGCTACTTGCTAAACACTTTACAACATTACTCTGTACGTCCTTCCCTTTGCCGTAAGTCTTACTGTGAACTTGGATGTGTGGTGTCCAGGTTCGTACCACGGCCCCGGACAAATACAGGGTGAAGCCCAGTAGTGGTGTCCTGGAGCCGGGGTCCAGCGTGGAGATCATGGTCTCACTGCATGGAGGTCGGTCTCTCCACCCTCCAACCCGCAGAATTCTGTGTTTAGCGTTTAGAACCAAGATGGTCATCTTGGTTCTAAACGCTAAACACAGAATTCTGCGTTCAGTTCCCCCACAGAGCTAGCTTGGTTGCTCACCTAGCAACCAAGAGGGGGGGGGGGGGGGTATTTATTTATACAGGTGGTATTATGGTATATATTTTGCTTATTTTCATGCAAGCTGTCAGACTGTTGCCCTGCAGCCTGTGTGTGAATGAAGTTTAGATTATTTTATACTTGAGTATAGTATATATATATATATAATAATATAAATATAGTATAATAATCAAGTCGTAGTTAAGGAGGCAGCCGCGTGTTGCTTAGGCGGCCACCTAAGCTGTAAAGTGTGGTGGGAAACCCTGCAATCAATGCTCCATGCTTGTATGTGAGGGTTTGATGGCTAGAGTAGTAGTAGATTGAGTGTAAGAAAACCAAAAAAGTTCAGATGCTGTACTGCGCCCACAGTTTGCTTTCTGAGATTTCGCTCACTGTGATTGGCTATCTCAGGCTCCCAGGCCTCTCCTCAGGACCGCTTCCTGGTCATGGCGGCGGAGATGGAGAAGGGCGTTGCCGGGGACAACCAAGACCTGGCCCAGTTCTGGAAGGACATCCCCAAGACTAAAGTGATGGAGCACAGGTGAGGGTGGCTTCCCCCGAGGGTGGTGTTGAGGAGGAGGATTTAGTTTTTGATTGATAATCGTTGTAATGGTAGAGTTCTTAGCATTGTTTTCTTTATTTTATGAATAATTATATTATTGGCATTGAATTTTCAGGAAAGTGTTTTTTTAATTGCCCTGTCATGTTTCTGTATTTTCGGTTTTGATTGGCATTTTTCCCTTTCCCTCAGGTTACAGTGTAAAGTCCTTCAAGGTATTAAACCTGCCCACATGCAGACCAACAACACCCACGCAGACCTCACTAACGGCGCTGGCAGCCAACAGGACACGCACACCATGGTAACGGCTCCTCCAGATTGGTTTAAGAGGCACTGCATGGTTAAGAACCATGTTGTCTAATGTAATACATCTACCTCATACCTTCTGCCTCAAACTACTATCTTGTGAAACTGTCTTGCTAATCAAGAGACCTTTAGTCTTCTCTCATGCGACATACACGCCTGTGGCACCTTAACGCCTAATGCCCCTTAAAGAAGGGACTCTGTTCTGTGTTTCGTCCCTTTGAGACTGGAGCTGTGATTAAGGTTGACATACTGTCGCTGAAACTGCAGTTGTTTGACTTTAAAAGCCCTCCTCTCTGCTGTTTGTAGCTGCTGAAACTTCTGGCTGGATCCAGGCGCCTGGAACAGAAGCTGGATCGCTGCCTCTGGACGGAGAATGTTCTGATCGTCATGGTCACCCTACTGACCGCTATCTTGTCCTGTTGCCTCTACACTCAACACACTGGGCTGGGGCTGTTTTAACAGGCCCCAGGCTTCTTGTGCCATGGAGCCGTTTGGTTGGATCCAGAGCACTGATGAAGACCCCTCAGTCGGGTATGGTGGACAGACTTCTAGGGAAAGGGGTGTGTGGGTGTGCGGGATGAACAAGCTGTTGCTGATTTGTGGACTGAAAGTTGTATCCATTTCTGCATTGTTTCTCATCCACATATTAGTTTTTGTGAACTGTCTGTTAATTTCAAAGCTAGCAATAAAAATATTGAAATTATATCAAATCAATCCTATGGTTTGGATTGCATGAATGTCTTATGAATGTCAAAAGTGTCATTCAAAATCATCTTAGTTTATTTCAGGGTGAGCATTACTCTTTGCAGTACTAATATGTTTCCCCGCTGTAGTGGTCATCCTGTAGGGATTTTAAGAACTCTTTTGATGAACTTGAAACAAGCCACAAGATTCTCTCAAAGCAAGTTTGATCAGATGGCCTTCTGGTAGAAGTAAATATTCCTAATGGCTCACGATACATTGAGTCAAATCCGATGACATCATTTAGCAATTTTGGTAAAAAGCCAGCCTGGAGAACACGCTAAGTAGAAAAAGTGATAGAATAATAAAACTAACCATAATCTTAAGTCAAGCAAATGCAAGGCATCCATTGTGGTTGTCGGTACCAGTTTTTTCCCCCCTATAAAACGACTTGTATGACCTGCGGTTTAGTGACATCAGAAGTGGGGTTGTCCAACTCGAGATATGCTGGATTGGTAAGCCTCCCAGTTACTACAGTCCACTGGGTAGGGCGGTAGACTGATCTATCCAGCGGACAGCTGGGTTGACACTGATGCCACAGAGCAGGGCAGATTCTGAAATGGCGTTAAATGGCTTATCACTCACACCTTGTGGTAAAATGTCAACTTGACTTGATTTTCACTCTGCAATACAGCTGAGCCACTTTATTTTATTTTAGCTTCACTTACTTTACTTATCTTAAGTTACATCTACTTTATTTTATATAGGTGCATATGTGATGACATTATTTATGCTATATCTACAATCCTGCTGTGGTGGTCATAGTTGCAGGCCGACCCGTCACCTCTTATGCCATCAGGTGGCTGCTCAACGCCACCGCTGGTGAGCGTAGGTGTCTGATCGTCCTGGTAACGGTACTGACAGCCAGCATGTCCTGTTGCCCTCACCTATATTAGCTGGTTTTTGTGAAATGTTATTAATGTTGAACATAAACTGTGTGTGTGTGTTTGTATGTGCCTGTAATGGCAATACTTTTGTTCCAATAAAGTTCCACTTGCATTAAATGATGTTAATTCTGATTGCGGGTGCTACGGGGGGCTGGATTGTTTATAGCAGGCAAATACAATTGATACGACTACAGAAAAATGAGATTCAATGATCCCGGGCTAGTAGGGAACATATTTGAAATGCCCGTTACTAAAAGTTGCATTTTACAACAATGCAAGCACAATTAGAACAAACCACCTGTTGTGAATTCAGCAAAGCGGTCCATCACTATAAGATGGTACGAATCAACCAATCAAATCACATGACAAACAGCAACGGTCACGATCACTTACACAAATGAAAAATATGATTTCATAGGTTAGTTTTGTTACATATAAGTCAGTCCGATATCTTCATACATATACAGTATATATATATGTATATCTAACCCAATTCCTGTTAAGGACTCTTATTCTGAAGGGGCAGAACGGAAGTGTCTGCATGTGTGTGTCACTTTCTTGACTGTTTGGAGAGTAGCTGGTGCTGGAATGAACAGACGTGTTATAGGGGAAAGCCACATGTTTCAGATAATCGTCCCATTCACCACCACACGCAAGCAGCGATTTGGCAAGCTGGTCAATGAGGGTTTGATTAAAGCGTTCAACCATGCCATTCGATTTGGGATTATATGGGGTGGTGCGTGTTTTCTTAAAAGGTCCCATGACATGCCACCAGGTGTGGTGTGATTAGCCGTTACAAGCCGTTTTGGAAATCTGCCCCTTAAGACATCACAGGTGGGCGTGTCCACCTAGATGTAGAAAGTAATTATTTTCTGGTCCCAGTCTTTATATGCCATAGCTTTATATGCTATATATATGCTTTATATGCCAACATATTACACATATGTTGTTTGTGGATTTAAATGGTAATTCTTCATGCAAAGAAAACTACAATTTATCGCAAAGAAGTTTGATAATGTTAGGTTTTGTGTGAGGCCGCTTTGTGAACTACAGCTCTTCGCTGCTCTCGACGCGAATGATATACGTCACCACCCGCACTTGGAACTCTGGTACAGACATGGCAATCTCTCTGCTCCGCTTCACTTCACTTTTTTCTAAGGGGAGGATAACAGCATCGAAAGAGGTGAAAACCATCATAATTCGGGGCATATGGAGAGTTTCAGTTATGCCGATGGGGAGATTGTCGGTCTTGTCCACGCCAGTCGCAGGGAGCGTGATGTCACATACATGTAGTCTTTCTCATTGTGTATTCTCTAACAGCCCTTAACTGAACAATTGCACAATAAACGGTCAAACTCTTGACATGAAAAATGATAATTTAAATCCACAAACAACATATAAAGACTGGGACCAAAAAATAATTACTTTCTCTCCATTGAAACCCATTCATATTTTACGATCTTATAGGTCCCATGGGGACCACCGGAAGGGGCGGGACTTACGAGCTCTATGGAGAGAAGGAGAGTCCTGATGATTATTTTATCCTGATTTAGTGGTGGATTTCATGATTTTTTTGAATGAATCAGTTCGCGTTCGCCAAGAAGAGTCGTTTGTTCGTTCACGAATCACGATCGTGCAATGGTGCAAACGGTCATCAATCATCAACAACATTAACTAAGTTCCTTTTAGCTGCGCTTTTAGAGCGCTTCATGTTCGGAATCGGGATGTTGTTGCCCGGCTGGCTCTCGTGATTTCTCAGTCCTCTAGTCTTCACCGCTAAACACAGTCAGTGAACGAACGGCGACTCGCGAGTCAGCGACTAGTGGGTGGAGCTGGGAGTTGAGTCTCAGCGAACGAACGACACGAACGAGACGAACTGAAACGGGGAATCAGGTCAGTTCGTTCATGTTAAAGAGTCGTTCGTTCTAACTGATTTGTTCGCAAATGAGCCATCACTATCCTGATTGAGTGAACGGCACGCCCATATAGCGTTAGCATTTAGGGATGTTGCTGATACCTTTTGTTAGTTACACTGTATGGACTCAAGTGAATAACTTATTAACAGATGATTCTTAATGTTTCTGGATTAAGAATGTGTAGGCTACTCTATATTAGGCAGGCATTATTTATTGTTACTTTCTTGAAATGTTTGACTTCTGATTAGTGCGCTAACTCAATCTCGTCCCGTAGATCTGTTCAGCCGGAAGAGCCCCTCGCTGAAATTATACCATTATACTGGTTTTAAAAACATCCACCGTTCTGCTCCTTGATTTCCACCTCCATTGGTTCTAATCAAAACAAGGGAGAGTTGAGGAAAAGTTTCCTATAGGGAATCTGAGGTTGTCTCACCATGTTAAATGCTATGGTGGACGCGCCATGTTTAGCGGTCACTGCCTCTGTCGTTCTGTTATTTTGTTGGTTCTGTCTCACAAGATGGTAGCCGGCGTGACGTTACTGCCCATTTCCTAGAGCGAAATTTCTAAAAAGGTTAAAGAGGAGATTGTTTATTTGATTGGATTTATTGGTTAGCCGTGTAACTAAAGCCGAGCAAGAACAAAGAGCCTGCCAATAACGGGTTGTTCTTACATTAACAGCTACAGATTTGTAACTTAGCCTATAGCTTTAGATTGGATGCGCTAATATTAATATTCCTCCCAAAATGATGAGAGAGAGCTACTCATATTTCTTCAAATATTAAATGTACTCTAAATGAGATTGCTATTGTGGGACAGGGGAGAATTGAATATAAGGCAAACATAGAACTATATAATAAAATGACAACTACATGAGGATGGATGGCCCAAATCCAGACCAATCTTGGCAATACACAAGGCCTTCTATAAGGTCTTCCATGGTATAGCCTGCACCAGACTCTTTTAGAAATAATAACTCTGGATATCATATTTTATTGATATATGGACCTCTCAATTATAAATGCAACCTCTGCATGCTAGAAATGAGCATGCAAAGCAGATGTCTTTCAACATTTCCTCCAGGGGTAGTATTCCCCCTGGCTGTGACCGGGTTTCTCTATCCACACACAGTTCTCACTCTTTTATAGCCATTACCCGTCCGCATGTCTGCATTTCCCAGCAAAGAGCCGGAGACAGCTGACCTGCTGAGAGGCTGCAGCAGATGTTGTGGCTTCTACTGCTGCTGCCCTAGATAGGCCTACATGCAGACAGCGAACAGTATGTACTGTTCACCTCCTACGCCATTATCCTGCCACTGCTCAGCAGGCTGCACCGTCAGTGAGAGAGCACTGGAACTCAAGTCTGATGGCTGCCTCTGGACGGAGAAGGTTCTGATTGTCCTGGTCACCGTATTGACAGCAATCTTGTCCTGTTGCCTCTATGCATATGACCATCGGTTTGTGGCATGCAGGAGAGACAAGCATTATGTTTTTCTAACAGACCTACAGTAAGGTGATGGCAGATTGACCTTTATATTTCTTCCTGAACATCTTAGACTTGCCCCAACCTTGAGTACATTTAAGTCAAGGTTAAAAACATTTATGTTCACCTTTGCTTTCTGCTTAATTATAATGCAATTTGAACCTACTCTTTTGTTCAATTTTCTTTCATGATTTTTTCATCATGTTTTTCTGTGTCTTTTACAGATACTATTAAATACAACTGTTGAACTTAATTTTTGCATTTTTTGTAACCCTGTTTTACTTTATGTTTTCATGTGAACATTGAGTCTGCCTTGTGAAGGAAATGTGCAATATGAATAAAGTTGACTTGACTCTCAACAAAATGGCGACGCTCTGTGAAAGGCAAATCTACACCCTCATTTCAGTCGTGCAATAACCGATAGTCAAAGTAGCTACATCGGGGTACGGCTGTTTTCAGAACCGCTGCTAAGCTTTTGGGGTGCTGGTTGTTGGCGGTGGGGGGGACTCGCAATTGAGAAATAACAATGGTGGACCTGTTCGTAATTCATTTATATATTTTGAAAATTGGAATGTAATAATTATAAATTTTTGGGGGCCCCCCCAAGTACTCGGGGGCCCCCCAGGTACTTGGGGCCCTACCCACTCTGCGTACTCTGCGTATGGGGAGCGGCGGCGCTGGCTGTTTTAACGGGACCTCTTGTTCCTTGGACTGAGCTTCTGGGTCTGGTACTGGCCCCTCTTGGTGAAGAATACTCAAGGGCTGATTAAGGTCCCACATTCACACAACGCAATGACCACGCAGACGCTTCAACGCAGTCCTGAACCTTTATGGTTCTGCGTCGGGTTTTAGTGAGCGGACCAATCACAGCGCTTGCGGCTGCGTTGCCTCAATGGAAGGTTACAATTTTTGGGAGGCGCACGTCAGGCCCTTGCGGTGGACGCAAGGAGGGTCCGCAAGGACGTAAGGGGTCCATAACCCCCTTGCGGTGCGTGAACGTGGGACCATAATCAGCCCTTCAGAGATGGGTATGATTGAAGGGTGGAAGGGTGTGAACTAAACATGCTGGTGCTCATAAGTTGATGGAAAGCTGTATTCATTTCTCATCCACTTGTTAGCTATATGTTCCAGGCTTTAGTACAATTTTAAGTGGTGAGAGAGCATTGACACGTTGAAATGGTTCATCGTTACCATCATTTGTCCTCATGCTGTAGACATGTCTTACGTGTAATTGCCTCTAGGTAAAATCATTAGTTTTTGTATCGAGGTATCAAGGGTCAACTGACATTTTCTGACATGTATTTGAATAACTTAACTTCTGCTCTCACATCGCAGAGTTCCTGCTTCTAAGATAAGATAATACTTGTGGGTGGCCTAAATGTAGGTGTTATACAGCAGCAGACAAAAGCTTTGAAGTCTAGAAGACCGACCCAGAAGCAAGCTGTGGTGTGAGAGCTGCACGGGGTAAGATGCATTTCTGTGCAACAAGCCGTAGAAAGCAGTCCTCTGCTGAGATGTGGCAGGTGTTGTGGCTTCTGCTGCTGCTGCCCTGGATAGGCCTGTGCATAGACAGCAAGGGTACGTTCACTTAGCAACACTATATATATATATATATATATATATATATATATATATATATATATTACTGTACATACATATTTATATATATATATATATATATATATATATATATATATATATATATATATACTGTACATATATTCTAGTTTTATTTAAACTATTTGTTCTTAATTTCACTGTACCTTCTTACTCTTTTTATTCTTTTTATATTCTTAAATACTGTATATATATATATATATATAAATTCTTTGCATTGTTAAGGAGAGCATGGGATAAAAATGTCATTGCCAGCTATGAATGTGTTAAAACGTTAATTCATTCGATATGGTGTGTCATTACTCGTTGGTGAAAATAAAAAAATAATATAAATCTTTGATTGATGGAAAATAGATAGAAAGATAGAAGAGATAGATAGAGGGCCTCTTAACTACCTCTTAACTACCAATGAATCAAGCAAACTAGTAAATGTCCAGTTGTTGATGTGTTTGTTTGTGGATGACATGATGTCCTCTTCGTTGCAGTGTCTTTAGTAAAAACCACGGGGTCAGAAGAAGAGTGGGTGACTCTCTGCTCCAATAACACTTTTGACACTGTCATGGTTGCCACGTGTAAAAAGAACAACGACACCAACAGCGGGAAACCGTTTAAACTACGTTACGCCAGGGACAGGAACACATCATGGACCCAACACAACACCTCTGGAATGGCATTAACTGTGAAAAACAAGACCCTGTTTCTACACCTGAACAACTTCCAACCTTCAGACAGCGGGAACTACACCTGTGAATGTACCTATGATGGAGGATTAGACCATCTGCATCTCCATCTTACTGTGGACGGAGGCCAGGGTCTGTTACTGCTGTGGGATCATTGTTTAAAAACTGTTTGACAGATACGTTAATGTGGCCGCTGTAATTTAAAATTGTACTAGTCATAATTATGCTATTATAGAAACTGCAAGTTTCCTGAGATTTAGGTTTATTTCGGGGTAACATTTTTGTAGAGTTTGTCGATGAGAGCACTGTAGCACACAACGTCTGTTTCTTAGCAGCCGGATGAAGCATTTGACACCCTTCGTACTCACTTCTGTTCTTACAGATACGGGAGATGAGCAGCTCACCTCTTCTTCCTGTAGCACGGTCTGCGTTGTTTTAGCGGTCATAGCAGCCCTAGTCCTCCTCGTCACCTGGTGTGGCGTTGTTATCTGGTCACTGCACAAATGTTGCCATCGGTAAGAGAGATCCTCATTATCCAACCAACAATTATGTCGCAAGAATGTGCTTGCCCAACGTCTGATTATTGTGGTGGCTGTAGCCTACTAAATGCCATCTGCTACTCTAGCAGTTGAGATGCTTATCTCAGGACTTTCACATCTAAATCCATAAAAAATGGTCTAACCTGTATCGGAGACTCTATCCTATCCTGCTTGTTGCCAACTTATACGATTTTTGAAGACATGGAGTCATGGAGGGAAAAAAAGATGTGTCGTTGATAGAAGCATTAAAAAGTTCCTATAGGCCACCCATTTGTGTTAAATAGCATTGTCCCTTGTCAGAAACACCTTGTTTTTATTGTAGTGCTTTGTCTGCTCCATGTTTTTGCTGCATACTGCTGTTAGATTGGCCATTTGTCTTGTGTTTTCCACCATTGGTTGGTAGCTTAGTGGCCAGCGTGCTTGCAAGGATAGTTTGGGCAGGGGCTTCTGAATATGTGTTTTCCTTGGATTTTGGCTGTATAAAAGGGATTACAACATCTAATCCCGTGTATTAATTAAATTACATGATTTTACCAGGCACAGGTGTTTTGATGGATGTGATATGTAATAAAAAGGGAGACATTTTAAGCACCAAAATCCACATTTTGTTCTTGTCTGACCCAACAGAAACACACGTCCAAGACCCCAGGAGGATGAAAGACCAGCAGGCCAACAGGATATTGTAAATATTGAACTGTTCATTTTTCTTTTTAAAATAAAATTGTATCCAGTATTGAAAAAAAACCAAATATGTTTTTTGTTGTAGGAATATGTGCCATATGGCATCGTTAGATGCAGACCTCATTCAACTGTTAAAGTATCAAATCAACCTGCTGACCAAAGATGACAAGTCAGACCAACATCGCTTATTCAATGCTTGTAAGAGATGTATTATGTAATGATTGTGTTGTAATAAAATGTACAATATGCCTATGCTTTTTCTGTGGTGGGATAGGACTTGGACTATGTTCTTATATATATATATATATATATATATATATATATATATATATATATATATATATATTATTATTATCTTATATATATATATATATCTGTACCTGTGTAAAGCTATCTTTATAAAAAAATAATCTGTTTGTTTGTATACTGTTATGTATGCAATGGATAGTTATTAGCAATTCAAATATTGAAACATAACAATTAAAGTGTTATCAATAGCATTAACTTAAGCTAACCAGAAGAGGGAGCTGTTTGTAGAGCATTCTCAGATACTCATCAAACAAGAGTCAAAATATAGCCTGCCAAATCAATTAGGGTTTCACGTAAATAACTTTTCCAGAAGAACTGTAGTATTGTGGTGGATTTCATGATTCGTTTGAATGAATCAGTTCGCGTCGGTCAGTTCGCCAAGAAGAGTCATTCGTTCGTTCGCATTTTCGGTAGCAGTGAATCATGATTCTCAGTCACTGAGTCAGTCAGACTCGGCTCCTCCCTCGTTCTCGTTCAAACGAATCGCGAATGCACGTTCTCAGCCGAGTCGGTCAGACTCAGCTCCTCCCTCGTTCTCATTCTCAAACGAATCACAATCGTGCAATGGTGCATACGGTCATCAATCAACACACAACATTAACTAACTTTAATTAACTGCCTGGCTGACTCTCGTGACTTCTCAGTCCTCGAGTCTTCACCGCTAAACACAGTCAGTGAACGAACGGCGACTCGCGAGTCAGCGCGACTCAGCGACTAGTGGGTGGAGCTGGGAGTCGAGTCTCGGCGAACGAACGAGATGAACGACGATGAACGAGAGCGGCGAATCAGGTCGGTTCGTTCGTTTTAAAGAGTCGTTCGTTCGAACTGATTCGTTCGCGAACGAGCCACCACTACTGTAGTAATTTCATAGTTAGGCCTACACAAGCAGGGATTTACACACGTTTCTCTGATCCATCTATGGAAAGCGATATTCTGCGCAAATTTGATTTTAGGTCGGCTGGTCGGTTGGACAACGGAAATACTTGGTTTCGGCAGCTATAGTGAATCCGCACTTGTTTCTGTATCATTGCTGTTTTAGTAGAGGCTGTCTCAATGGGTGTGTGTATGCCAGTGCGCCCGAGTATGTGCGTGTGGGCCATGTTATATTCCTAGAATGCTTTTACACATGGCATTCAATTACGTTTCTTTTTTGTTTAAATTAAGTTATTTTGCGTGATCGGTAATTGGGCCTCATACAAATAGTAGCCTAGGGGCCAATGGCCACCTTAACCCGCCACTTGGTGCCAGGGGAGCACACATGAATAATAATAAAATGTTCAATGAGTTCAAAAAAGTCCCATGAGGACTAAAGTCTGCATGAATAGGAGACAATAATCATAATAAACAGTAATCAGTTTCATGGGAACATAACACAGAAATAAAATACAACAGGTATCCCAATTTCTGCACAAAATACGATAAAGCAGCAAAAACTGTGAACTGAACTGTATAGGCTACGGCTCGCATTTTAATGAAGTGATTGTTCTTCATCCTTGAGTGAAGTCATGGAAGAGCAGCAAAATAATGTTTGTATAAAGGGAGAGGAGTATATGAACTGGGAGGGGAACTGGTCCAACTGGTTGTTCACAACATCATAGCCTACTATCATCGTTACTGGTAGCCTATGGTTAGGTATGTTGTAGCTCGCTTTATTACAGCAGGAAGAAGACGAAGGTACTGTAGTTCACTCTGATCCGTCATATATCATAAATATGTATTAGGCCTACTTATGTTTCATATCAATAGGTTAATTTATATTTATCAGTTAAAAACAATTACAAACGTTGTTAATGTTTTTGCTAATGTTTATTAACAATAACTCAATAGCTTTCTGGAAATGTATCACTGTTTAATGAAGTTAATTGGTCACACTGCTATTTGTCAAAAATAAACAATAAAAAATAATATTTAAGCAGATTCTTTATCCAAAGTGGCTGACAGTGAATTCACATTCAGGTTCTTAAGAGCAGGTAGGGCTTATGGGGCATGTTGCTTTAGGATACCAGGTTAGGCTGCTTACATTGGGGATCGAAACCAGAACCTTTCAGCTGGGAGTCAACTGTTTTATTATGATTAATATTAATATTAAGTATTAACGAAAATAATAATCCTCATGAAGCTGTCCTGTCTGGGGTTCCATGCCTGTTCTGTCTGAAACAAAAATCTATATTATGTATAAATACAAATATTATAATAACTTTTGATGAAAAGTTGAAAAATCTCTTTTTAACCTAATAATTAAATAAAATAACAAATGTTTTCTAGGAATGGCCACTTCTCACAGTTCCTGGTCTGAGGAGAACTTTTCATGTTCCATCTGTCTGGATGTGTTCAACAGCCCAGTCTCCACACCATGTGGACACAACTTCTGCAGAACCTGTATTACAACGTTCTGGGATAACAAAGACCAGTACAAATGTCCTGTTTGCAATGAGATTTTCCAAACAAGACCCGATTTACGGGTCAATACCCTCTTTTCAGAGATGGTTGATCAGTTTAGAACGTTTGTACGAGTCAAAGAGCAGCCTTGTGTTGGACCAGGAGAAGTTCCCTGTGACGTCTGTACTGGGACCCAGCTGAAGGACATGAAGTCCTGCCTAGTGTGTTTTATCTCTTACTGTCAGACACACCTGGAGCCTCATCAGAGAGTTGCAGTTCTGAAGAGACATCAGCTGGTCGACAGGATGTGTAAGAAACACAACCAACTCCTGGAACTCTTCTGCCTGACTGTGTGTATGTCTGTTCTGCACAGAGATGGACCACAAGTTCCATCCTGTCTTACCATTAAAGGAGGAATATGAAGTGAAGATGGCCCAGCTATAAGATAAAGTCTGAAGTCCAGCAGATGATCCAGGTGAGACAACAAAAGATTTAGGAGATCAAAGACACAGTGGACCACAGCAAAGCAGTCGCAGACCGAGAGATTGCCGATGGTGTGGAGGTCCTCACTGCACTGATGCGCTCTATTCAAAAGTGTCAGGATGATCTTAACAAAATGGTTAAAGATAAGATGAAATCAACAGAGGAACAAGCTGAAGGCCTCATCAAAGAACTTGAGCAGGAAATAGAAGATCTGACCAATAGAAGATCAGAGGTGAAGCAGCTCTCACACACTGAAGACCACCCCCACTTCGTCCAGACCTTCATGTCCTCGAAGAATCCTCCCCACACCAGGGACTGGACAATAGTGGAGGTCAGTCATCAGTCATACATAGGGAACTGAGGAGATCCCTGGATCAGCTGGAGGAGACACTGAACATGGAGTTGAAGAAGGTCTGACCTGAAATCAGCTCTAACCAAGTGTAAGTGTCATCACAACACACAATGATGAAAATGACATTTGACATTGTTCACAATCCCAATCAAAATGAATCCTACTGATAAAATCTAGGTCTGTCAATCTATGTGATTCTTTGGGTTTATTAGCTGAGTGCTGCTCGGCAGCGCTCATCTTATGTTCTTCTTGGGTCATTGTTTCTTTATTATTCACTACAAACTTTGGCACCCAATTTTTTTTATTTATAATTTGAAAAAATATTATGTATGAAATATTTTATAACGGAAGTCAACATAATTTATACTTTATTCAACGGTTTTAGTTTTACACCCGTTTGGTATATTTTCGCTTTGTCTCATTGACTTCCGTTGAGCGTGATGACGTCAAAAGTAAAGTCATCTGTTACGGGGGTTCTTGTTTAGCAGACGTTATAATTATTAATTGATTGAAAATATACTTGTTGAGCACAGGGGATTTATGTGTGACAACCCCCTGTTTATATTACAATGGGTCCCAATGGAGACTCTGGCCTTTCAGTCTTTTAGAAAATGTGGTTTGATTCATTACATAAATCTACCACTCTGAAAGAGTTTCTTGCTAGGAGTTGCAGAGAATATCAGATTGATAACTTTCTAAATTGAAAGTTAAAAAATATATATATATATATATAAATATATATATATATATATATATATATATATATATACTAATATATAAACTACTGTTATTTATATTATTATCATCCTCATTATTAGTTAGAATTTACAAACATGATTTTGTTGTCACTACTGTCATTATATGACACATAACACACTCATACTAAGATTATTATAATGATATAAATATCCCCACAGATTTACACTAGAATGCTATTACTATTAAGGCTTACACACATCAGAGCTCACCCATAGAGCACACACATAACACACACACACACACACACACACACACACACACACACACACACACACAGCGCACCAGGGATAACCAGGGATCCCTAAGAAACCACATTTTGACAAGTTTTTTGTGGCTGAATAATTAAAATGGTAGATGAGTGACTTAACGGGAATCTCAAACACCTCTGGCAATGGTGTTATTAGTAATACTAATAATAATACATATTGTATTATAATTATTAGCCTGTGAACACACACTGGACCCAAACACAGCCCACAGACGACTCTCTCTGTCTGAGGACAGAAAGGTGATGATGGTTGGAGGGGACCAGTTGTATCTGGATCACCCAGAGAGATTTGACTCCTGCAGCCAGGTGTTGTGCAAAGAGGGTTTGACTGGCCGCTGTTACTTTGTGGTAGAGTGGTTTCTATAGCAGTGACATACAGAGGAATCACAAGGAGAGGAAGGAGTGATGACAGCAGGCTTGGAGGGAACAACAAGTCTACAACAACAATACATTAAATATTTTCCAGATATATCCAACCATTTTAACCATTTTAATTGTTTTTTAATGGTATGTTGACATTGTTCATTCCATTTAGACTCAAAGCCCTTCACTTGATTTAAGCCATTTTACATTTCTTTACGTCTTAAACTATGTGGCTTTACCAAAACATATTTTCAACCACACTTTGCACTACAGCACTCACCGCATTTTCTGCAGGAAATGCATTATTTTAGTTCTGTTTTTTGTGTAAGGGACATGTATTCTGTTGTATTTGTAATAAAGCATAATCATGATAAACACCTCAAGTTGATCCAACTGAATTATTCTTCCTGTATTCTTCATTTTAAATCCTCCATGTTTAGCAGATTGTTTGGAAGATTTTCTGTTCCCTCACCTCCTCACCTCACAGACCCAGAGCCACGCCCCTTTCCTTGTTCATTCATTTTTCCCACTCAGTTCAATCACCTCCAACTAGCCTATATCAATTACGCAATCACTCCCTACCCTGCCACAGACTATTTAAGCCACACCTGTGACCACTGTCATTTCCTTTGTGTTCAGAGACACTGAACACCTCGAGAGCTGTACCTTGAACTCCTTGTGTGCGTATACTAAGAATGTGAGTTTGCTTTGTGGTCAATGAATTTTGTTATGTTACCTTATGGCTTGTAATATTTATTTAACTGAACTTGTGGCAATGCATTGTGGAGCTGATTGTTGTACATTTTGTTTGCTTCCCAGAAACCACACATATCCTAACTTAGCCACACACACACACACACACACACACACACACACACACACACATCCCTATACATGTATATCACCCACCAACCTACTACTGACACATACACGCATTCATACAGCCTGCTCACACCCATTGGAAATAAAACCTTTTTGAACCTTGGAGCTTGACTGGACAACCCTGTGTTCTAACCGACACCCCCATTGGTCTCAAGCCAGCATCCAGACATCCTAAAAACCCTCCTCTTCATGGTCCTTCGAGCCGGAGTTTGATGACCAAAGGATGTCAATCCTTGCCATCGTTGCTCGAGACCGAGCGCCCACACCACCAAACCCAGTTTCCTGCCCGCTATGATGACTTCGACCTGCCGTATGGTCCGCAGTCACATACCAAGAAGGAGCAGGAGCAGCCACCTCTTTTCTCTGCAGACTCCTTGTGTACTGGCCCAGTGTACGAACCCCGACCCCAGCATGAGTCTGAGGAAGAGGAGCCCTTCGAGCCGTACACTGGATCTGAGGAAGAGAGCTGGAACCACCAGAGGAGCCGGAGCGGTTCGTGGAGAGAGGGGCTCGGGCCCCCTCACATCAGACCTCACCTGTACCTTCTCCGAGAGCCCCGGCCCCTGTTGATCCCCCCCCACTTGCCCCTCAGGTAGCCCCAATCCCCGACCCTCAAACTGCACTCCTACAGCAGCTATTAGAGGAAGTCAGGAATCAGGGAAGGCTAATACAGCAGTGCATGATCAGAAGTAGTCCCCACTCCTAACGGTCATTCCGTCAACGATCCCCCGGCCCTAGTTTCCCTGGCCATCAGGTAGCTGCATCTCAAGCCCCTCAGACTTCAGTGCCACCTACCACAAGCGACCGCAGAGCCTTTCCTCCCTCGCCTCAGCGACAGCTTGCTTCTCCTCCTCCGGTAGGCCGTGCCCCTTCTGTACAGCCCCCTGCCCAGCCCTGGATCTCCTTTAATCCTCCTGCCCATAGTCAGGCCCCTGCCACCTCTCAAGTCTCAGCTTCACATAATCCTCAGCCCCCTGCCCAGCCCTGGCTCCCCTTTAATCCTCTTGCCCATAGTCAGGCCCCTGCCACCTCTCACGTCTCTGACTCACCTAGTCCTCAGCCCCGTGCCCAGCCATGGATTTCCTCCCATCCTCCTGCCCGTAGTCAGGCCCCTGCCACCTCTCAAGTCTCAGCCTCCTATAACCCTGTGCTTGCTGCCCATATGCTGCCATCTCAAACCTTGTCTGGCCCCATGGACCACTCGGCCCAGCTAGCGTACCAGCCGCCAACTGTGCAACAGCACCACCTAACATCTGCTGCTCATTCAGCCCCTCTAGCTCCCCCTGTGGCCCCACTGCTGTCCTACAGACGGGTGAAAGGACCCTCATTCCCTGACCTCACCAGAGAGGATGAAAGCCAGTACATGATGCTAAAGATGGCCCTATCCAACCTGATAGACCTGGGGGAGTCCGAGCAGTATAAATACCACATCTTATTGGATAATTTAAAGGTAGATCAGGCTAAGCGACTTGCATTGGCTTTTGTCTATGCCCTAGACCCCTTCACTCAAGCTATAAGAGCCCTAGATGAACGTTATGGTCAACCCAGGCAGCTTGCGTTGAGAGAGCTCAGAGGTATAATGGACATGCCAGCCATCAGAGTAGGTGATGGTAGAGCCCTAGATCAGTTTGGCCTTAGAGTCCAGGCCCTAGTTGGTCTCCTCCAGTCCATGGGTAGTCAGGGTCTCTCCGAACTTAACTGTGGCTCATACGTTGAGCGACTTCTGGAGAAACTTCCCAGTGACCAGTTTAGTCAGTTTAAGAGGAGCATGAGTTTGACCCACTGTCACTCCCCCTGACCAACAACCTCCTGGATTTCTCCAACTGGCTGCAACAGGAAGCATACTGCCAACCCAGTAGGGACAGACTGTCACAGCCCGCCCGACCAAGACCGCCACAACCCCCTCACCAGTACAGAGGTACAGCCGTACTGCATGGGGCCAAGAACACCCCTTTAGTCACCTCACCTAGAGCCCGACCTGCCCCACCGAAAATCAGTCAGCCTCCCCCTAGGGTCAGTCAGACTCCCCCTAACACCTCATCAGAACGTTGCCCGGTCTGTGCCTATTGCAACTCCAGCTCACATCATGTTAGCAAGTGTGATGGATTCCTCCAGCTCACCGATGAGCAGAAAGCCAGCTGGATCAAAGAGCAGAAACGCTGCTGGCGATGTGCACGAGACCACTTTGCAACCCAATGTGACCTGAAAGGGCGCTGCAACCAATGCAATGGGAAACATCTGCAGGTCCTATGCAGCATCAATCAGAGGCAAGTGCAGAATTTCTACTTGGACCACCCCAGTGATTGCAACAAAGTCCTGTTGAACTCCCACTCCCTAGACACTTATGCCATACTGGATGATGGGTCTGAACGCACAATCCTCCTGCTTCCTGCATTCCAGAAGCTCCAGCTAGCAGGTGAGCCCGAGAGCCTGAAGTTGAGAACTGTGAGACAGGATGTCCAGACTCTGAAGGGAGCTGCCGTGTCCTTCACGCTCATTCCTAAGGCCCATCCGAGGAAATCCTATGCCATTGTAACCGGGTGGTTATTGGCTGTATAAATGTATATATTGTATTTCCCTTCTGTGTCTTTTAGTTATGTTGTAGCAGGTCTGGCGATTGCAGCAGGTGTGTGTCACGCCCCTTACCGGCACCTGTAGTGCAGCCGCGTCATGGGCTGCTAATGCAGACCTGTTCATATAGTCCCGTGGTTGTTCAGTCTCTCTCTCTCCTCTGCCAAGTGAGTGCCATGTGTTCGCTCTCCAGGTATGTAGTGCAGCCTCAGAATCGCTGAAAATGTGATAAGGTGTAGTGCTGACAATGTTCTGCCGTAGGTTGGCGTGTATGCCGTGATTGTGTGTGTGTGTGTCCCCTTCCGGTTAGCCACCGCTGCCGCCGCTAGCTTCTGACGGCTTCATTATTTATGGGTGCAGGCTACAGCCCACCATGCAGGTAAACAGTGCCACAAGCCTTACATTATTGTGTCTGCTAATGTAGCTTATATGTATTTATTTACATCTGGCTGTGTCTCTTTGTTTCAAGCCTGCCTGGCGTTAGGTTGCTGTTGTTGCCCTGCCTTGCCTCTTGCCTCTTGCCTTTATCTCCACGTTTTGTTTCTTTTTGTTGCCTTGCTCCTAGTTGCTCTGCTCTCGTCAGTTAGACGCTCGTTTTAAAGTAGTTCAAGACTGACTGACCGCGACTCCTTAGTGGGGGGGTGGGAAGTAGCACAGCTTTGAGGACCTGCAAAGGTTATGCATGTAGCATTATGGGTTTTGTTTTCTTTTGTGTTGATTTGAGTTTGTTTGATATTTTGTTTGGTTTCTTTTCTTTGTTTGCCGTGCAGGACCTCAGCTTAGTTATTTCCTCAGTCTCAACTTAAGCTGAGTCTGTGGTACAGATTAATATTGTGCTCTTTGGAAATAAAAATAACTATAATTGTTTTTACAGTAGATAAGTAACTTAAATAAATTAGTGTTCCCATTTGTGACTAAATAAAACTTGTTAAACTTTCTATAAACCGTGCCTGTATTCATTTGTGTACCGACCTGTGCTCTGAGAAAGTAAAGTTTGAAAAAGAGTAAATTCTTTAGGTGCAAGTCCTAAGGTGGCGTTGTTGGTGTAACTCCCTAGATCATCCTTTTGTTTATTGCCCCCGCCACACCATCAGCAATGCCTTCACGGCAGACCAGCTTTCCCTGTCAGAGCATTCTCATCCTGTAAGCTCCCTTCAGCGGCGCTATGCCCACCTGAGACAGCTCCCTCTTAAACAGCTTGACCAAGTAAGCCCACTGCTCCTCATAGGAGCTGATCACACCCACCTCATCATCCCGACCCAACCTGTGAAGTTAGGTGCCCCTGCAGCGATCAGAACCCTGCTTGGCTGGACACTGCAGGGCCCTGCGAGAGATATTGCTAGCCCCCCCGCCATCAGATGCCACTATATCTCCTTCAAATGCCCCCCTGATGACATCCAGCACAATGTGCAGAAACTGTGGCAGCTGGATGCGTTGCCTCCAAGAAGCACCAGAGTGGTGTTGCGCTCTAAACAGGATAAGCAGGCAATCCATCAACTGGAGACACAAACCATCTGAGTCCCTGTTAATGGACTCCTACGATATGCCACACCACTCCTCCGAGTAGACCCCTGGCTCTCCCTCAAGGCCCCAAAGGAGGCAGCTATGTCCCGTCTTCGCAGCTGTGAGCGGCGACTCCTCCAAAACCCTAAACAGGCGGAGACCTATACCAACGAGATCCAGAAATTGATTACTGCCGGGTATGTCACGAAATTGTCCTCATCTGAAGTAGCAGATGCCCCCGAGTCTTGGTACATACCCCACCACATTGTGCATCACAATGGCAAAGATCGCATTGTGTTTGATTGCTCCTTTTCCTACCAGAATCAATGCCTGAATTCTCAGCTGCTTCCTGGGCCTACCCTTGGGCCTTTCCTCCTGGGGGTTCCGCTTTAGGCAGCACAAGATCGCAATCAGTGGAGATGTGAAGTCAATGTTCCACCAAGTGCGCCTGTTGCCCCAAGACAAACCCCTCCTGCGTTCCTCTGGCGTGACCTGGACTGCAGTTCCCCTCCAACTGTGTATGAATGGCAGGTTCTCCCATTTGGCACTACATCGAGCCCATGCTGTGCCATTTACACCCTCCAGAGGATCGCCAAGGAGGCACAGGCCGACGAACAAATTCTCCATTCCATCCACAACTGTGTCTATGTGGACAACTTCCTTCAAAGCCTCCCCACACCAGCGCAAGCCAAGGACCTCATTCAAGGGCTGCGCACCACCCTCCTCTCGGGTGGCTTTGAAATTAGGCAATGGGCCAGTAATGACCCACAGGTCATCTGTGACCTCCCTCCAGAGGCCAGGTCCGATCAAGCAGAACTCTGGCTTTCACACCATCCTTCCCTTGACCCCATGGAGTCTACGTTAGGCCTCTACTGAAATTGCCACACAGACACTCTGAAATACAGGCACAGAGCCATTGAGGCCACCACTCCAACCATGCGTCACATCTATCGTGTTCTTGCAAGCCAGTACGATCCTCTTGGCTATATCATCCCTTACACAACACAAGCCAAAGTCATCGTCCAGCACCTGTGGGGTAAGGCACGAGATTGGGATGACCCAAACCTCCCCCAAGACCTCCTGGAAGCCTGGCTGTCATGGGAAAAGGAACTCCCTTACCTCTCCACAATATCTCTGCCCCGCTGCCTCACACCTCAGTCAGTGGATTCCTCCCCAGCCATCCATGACCTTCACATTTTCTGTGATGCATCGGAACGAGCATACGGTGCCATCGCCTATATCCGCACAGAAGATGGTCAACGGTGAACGTCTTTCCTGATGGCGAGGTCCCGGGTTGCCCCCAAAAAACAGCTATCCATTCCCCGACTTGAACTGTGTGCGGCCCTCACCGGTGCTCAGCTGCTCAACCTCCTTCGAATAGAGCAGTGTTTCTCAACCTTTTTTGAGCAAACGCCCCCCCTTACCTTACCCTGATCCTCTGGCGCCCCCCATTATTGTTAATTTTGTTTAAAATAAATTGCGACACCCGTGGGTAGGCTATATCCATTACCAACTCCACTCCAACTCATGCTACATTGCTTGAATAAAAAAATAAAAATAAAAGCCGTCTGTGCCGTTTTGGTTTCTTCTGGACAGGAAAAGGTGTATTCAGAGTTTTATTAAAATGTTTTTATTATTGAGCTATTGAAGTTTAATACAGTGCTTGTGTACATTTTTATTGGTTATTGAACTGTTAACCCGCAAACTTGGGTTCAATATGTGCACGAAAGACTCCCTTTGTTTACGTGACGTTGCCTAGCAACGCTGCGCATGTGCAGAGCATGTGCAGCCTTTATCCGCTTCGCTCTGAGTTGGCGAGTAGCACGTTTAAGTTTGCGGCCAAATAGTAATTAAAGTAGTTTGTTACTACACAAGGTAAGCGCCTGTAACATGAGTGTTAAATGCGCCGGTTGGTGTGCGTACGTACCTTATGAAAGTAAGTGTTTATCGGTTCGCAGACGTAATGAGAGATGGAGCAGTGGTCTACACGTAATGCGCACGTTCTATTCTATTGTTTACAATACAATCCACGAAGAGGATGGAGTTCCCTAGGGGACTTAAAGGCCTAACAAACTAACTATTGTTTACAATTAGCATGCTAAGCGGAGTTAGCTTTATTCACGTCTTATGTTGATTTATGTTGCTTAGCGTAATGCCCCATCCACCGCTTGCTTTGCATGTCCCGCAAACCAACCAGTGGAAGTTGGTTTGCAGCACCACGCTGCTGCGATGAGGTGGATTTGTTTATCGGCGATCATGACGGCACTGAGCATAAAGTAAAAAGTAGATGAGACGATAGAGGGGTTAGAAACCCATATGAAGATAAGGCTTTTTATTTCAGTTATCCTATTTTTGCACCGAAAATATTTGAAAACCATGAAAGTTAAAAAATAATTACTACTACACAAGCATAGTTTGTGATGCCCCCGTGTTCGTTCCCAGCGCCCCCCTAGGTTCTATGAACGCCCCCCAGGGGGCGCTGCCGCCCCTGTTGAGAAACCCTGGAATAGAGCTCACTCTCCATATAAGAAAGGCAACTCTATGGAGTGACTCCACCACTGTCCTCTATTGGCTCCTCTCCGACTCGTGCCGCTACAAAGTATTTGTTGGAACAAGGGTGGCTGAAATTCAAGACCTCACGAAAGGCCAGGGGTGGCGCTATGTGGACTCCCAGAACAACCCGGCAGATGATCTAACAAGGGGAAAGTCACTGTCAGATCTAGCGCAACCCTGTAGGTGGAATCAAGGACCTGCTTTCCTGCTGCAATCCTCTGACCTGTGGCCCACAAATCTAGCAATAGGTCAGCCTGAAGAGCCCATGGAGCTGCGTAAGCCAAGTTTCTGTGGTGGTGTGTTCCCTGGCCCAGACCCTCCTATCCCAGACCCCAGCCAGTTTGTCACCTTTCAGGACCTTCTCGACAGTGCTGCATCCCGTTATGGGGCAACTGACCCACCTGCAACCCTATCAGCAGAAACCTACCGCCATGCAGAGGTTGCCATCCTAACCCAGGCCCAGATTGATTCATTCGGCAGTGATCTAACATGCCTCCAAGCTCAAAACCCCCTTCCCAGCTCAAGCCGCCTGCTTTCTCTGGCCCCAGTGTTAGACCCAGAATCAGGCCTCATACGCGTAGGCGGCAGGCTGCGCCAGAGTAGTGGTCTGCCCCCTGATGCCATACATCCTGTTGTCCTGGACCCTGCCCATCCGATCACCAAGCTCATAATCAAGGATTGCGATGACCACCTACACCATCCTGGCCCAGAGAGGCTTTTTGCTGAGCTACGGAGGCGCTACTGGATCCTGAGGGGTTGCGAGGCCGTCCGGAAACAACGTGCCAAGCCCATTATACCCCAGATGGCAGACCTCCCCCTTGCTCGCCTTCGTCTCTGCAAACCCCCTTTCTACTCCACCGGAGTAGATTGTTTTGGGCCCTACACCATCGAGATTGGCAGGAGAGCAGAGAAGAGGTAGGGGATCATATTCAAATGCCTGAATACTAGATGTGTGCATCTAGACCTACTCAGCCACATGAACACAGATTCCTTCCTGATGGCACTCAGGCACTTTATTGCTCGGAGAGGTAAACCCTTTGAACTACTGTCTGACAGAGGAACCAACTTTATTGGAGGCACGAGAGAGCTAGAGGAGGCCTACCAAGCCTTGACCCCTGACCTTCATGCAATCCTGGCCAAGCAAAGGATTTCTTTCAAGTTCAACCCCCCGCACGCTCCCCACTTCGGCGGGACGTGGGAGCGTGAAATACGCTCCATCAAGATTGCCCTGGAGACCACCCTAGGAGCCCAATCGGTCCCCGAAGAGGTGCTCCGTACGGTTTTCATTGAAATTGAAGGCATCATCAATTCGAAGCCCTTGGGCTAGGTCTCATCTGACATGGCCGACCCTGACCCTGTGACTCCCAACTTGCTGCTCATGGGGCGGCATGATGCCTCCCTCCCCCTGGTGACGTATCCCGACTCTGAGCTGCGCAGTCGTCGTCAGTGGCATCATAGCCAAATTCTGACTGATCACTTCTGGGCTCACTTCCTGAGAAATTATCTCCCTTCTCTTCAGCCCAGACAGAAATGGCGCACAGATCATCCTGACCTCCAGCTAGACACCGTTGTGCTCATTGTTGACCCTCAGCTGCCCCGCTCGCTATGGCCAGTGGGTAAAGTGATCTCCCTCCACCCCAGCCAAGATGGACATTTCAGGGTCGCGGATGTTCAGGTGGGGGTCAAGAGGTACACAAGACCTGGGTAACACTTTACAATAAGGTACACAGAAACGTAGGTAGTTACTGAGTAACGAATGAGTAACGAATGAGGAACGAATGAGTAACGAATGATGAACGACGAAGTGACAGTTACTCAGTAACTACTGAGGAGTTACTGGTAAACAGACCAGGGGACTACTGAGGAACGAATGAGTAACGAATGAGGAACAAATGAGTAACGAATGATGAACGACGAAGTGACAGTTACTCAGTAACTACTGAGGAGTTACTGGTAAACAGACCAGGGGACTACTGTATTCGTTACTGAGTAACGAATGATGAACAACCAGGGGCCCTAAAGTGACAGTTACTCAGTAACTACTGAGGAGTTACTGGTAAACAGACTAGGGGATACTGTATTAATGAATCATTCTGTGAAATAGCAAACTGACCAATTGATTATGAAAGCAACTGAATTTTCCTGGGATTTCACAATTAGTTAATAAATTAACAAGGCACAGACGGGATGATTGTCATATTTTAATAAAGATATTCACAATACATACATTCATATTCACATTTAAGGTTTATTATGTGGCATTAGTAATGTTGAAGGCTTAAAAGCAATTGTCCACCACTGCAGGGCACGCTTTAAACCTGCCTCCCTTGGTTTCAAGCGCTGTCGAGGGCTGGCTTGGGTCCCACACTGGATCGACTGGTAGAGCTGGATCTGACTGATGAGTTGTTACTCTTTCGCGAACCATTCGTTCACCAGTAGTTAAGCTTTATGAATCATTCGTTTACCAGTAGTGAAGCTTTTTGTGTACCTTCATGTAAAGTAATGCATCATACTGAGTTGTTACTCTTTCGCAAACCATTTGTTCACCAGTAGTTAAGCTTTATGAATCATTCGTTTACCAGTAGTGAAGCTTTTTGTGTACCTTCATGTAAAGTAATGCATCATACTGAGTTGTTACTCTTTCGCGAACCATTCGTTCACCAGTAGTTAAGCTTTATGAATCATTCGTTTACCATTAGTGAAGCTTTTTGTGTACCTTCATGTAAAGTAATGCATCATACTGAGTTGTTACTCTTTCGCAAACCATTCGTTCACCAGTAGTTAAGCTTTATGAATCATTCGTTTACCAGTATGAAGCTTTTTGTGTACCTTCATGTAAAGTAATGCATCATACTGAGTTGTTACTCTTTCGCAAACCATTCGTTCACCAGTAGTTAAGCTTTATGAATCATTCGTTTACCAGTAGTGAAGCTTTTTGTGTACCTTCATGTAAAGTAATGCATCATACTGAGTTGTTACTCTTTCGCGAACCATTCGTTCACCAGTAGTTAAGCTTTTTGAACCATTCGTTTACCAGTAGCGAAGCACTTTCGGGTTAGTTATAAAACCCCAAACCACTGATGACAATGAGGGATCTACAGCCACTTTAGTTAAAAATGTATACAATATAGGGAAATATATATACATATACTGCGCTCATGACACATAATAACATATAACATAATAACAGGATAATATAGAAAATATTAACAATTTAAAACACAAACAGAAACAAAAAAAGGCATTTTAAAATGTAACAAAAAAAGGCACTCTAAAAACAAAACAAAAACCAGCTCTCTTCATCTGACACGGCTGTAGCGATCCATCGCCTCTTCTGGGGTGAGGACTGAAACAAAGAAAATGATAAACATGTATTAACAGTAGTATTTTGTCAGGATGATGGTAGTGCAGTTGGTTAGGGGTTTACTAGTATTAATACTATTCTTGTATTAGGGTTATATAGTGGCAAGTTAGTTGTAAATTACATTCTAGAGTAATGAATGTACAGAGGTATAATGATAATAATTATTAAATTGTAATTTCCAGTAGTATCAAGAGTACTGTGAGTGTACTGTCTATTCAAGTAGTATTATCTGTACTCTTTAACAGTAGGCTATTATAAATCAAATGAGCACAACTAGAGAGTAAAGTGGGAGTACTGTATAGTTTAGACAAGTGGTAGAATAAGTGGATTATATTGTTTAGTGTTATTTGAAAGCCATGTTCCTGCTGTAGCTTCATCCATTATGCTGCTTTGAACAGTCAGACGTGTTCAGACGTGGCTTTGATATTATAAGCAGACTTGGGACCAGCTGACCACCTAGCTCGTTAAATAAATGGGTAAGAATTGATCAATTAATCCAGCACCATGAATATAACCATAACCAAAAACTTTTTTATTTTCTACTTAGTAGACTAACTTAAAGTGGCTTAACTGACCTCAATCTAATTTATGTCATTGCTGTTCTAAGTTCCTTCCCATTCCCAAAGCACTTTCCGGTTACGATATCATGTAAAGGTAGATACTTGGTTACTGCAATGTTCAAGTACAAATGGAGTAAATATTACTAGCATCCTCTTGTCTTGGATCCCCTCTAGACACTAGCCTTCAACCAGTTAAGGTGAGCACCCTTATTTTAACATCATAAAACCAGGAAGTAGAAAAGAGGTTTAAAAGTAACACTATTAAAGTGTTTTCATAGTGACGTTCATCAGTTATTAATCATTATACTGTGTACAACTACATTTCACAGTCACATGAATCTGAGTATATCTGTTAAGTATGCTTAACATTTAAAATAAAAAATTAATTACCTGCTTCCTCTGCTGCAGTTTGGCTACTGCGCTGTTCGGATGGTTCCCGCTGACTCGATGGCGCTGTAACATTTTGGAGCACAGAAAGAATGGTTGGTGTAAGGGGCTCAAAACCTTATGAAGGATATTGATGAATGCATACAGAGTGACGTTTTTGTTCATTTGAAAATTGTATGGATACCTTAAAAAAAATATATATACAGTTAGTTAAGAAATAAGGGTTTTATTCACTTTGGGCAATGACATTATCCATTGTCTTTAATGTTATAATATGTAATAATAATATGTATGATCATATGTCATTTTGATTTATGACAAATCATCATCAATTCATTTGTCATGGTTCCACATGCAGTCCATTGTGTAGAAGACATGTTTGAGAGATTCAGTTGTTAACATTACATACTGTAACTATGGACTAAAATGAAAAGAAAAAAAACAGGGAGAAAGGTATTACCGTAATAGCACTATAACAGTGTAATGTAGCAGTCTTCGGGTTTTTTAGTAGTTAAAAACAACTCCAAAAACTATTCAAAGACGTGGTAACTGACTCGCCTAATTTAACATTAGATAAGTGGTTGAACCGTCGGTCTTTTGACCTAGTTAAGAGTTAAACTTTTGTGTTTGACAGATAATTAAAATTTGCTTGCAACGTCGGCTATCTAGCCAGCTAGCAATCCATTGGTTAGTGACAAGGTTAGCTAGCAAGGCCAAAAAATACGTGATAGAACAGACGTGGTACGATGTCAAATTAGCTCATTTTAGGAAGCTAAGCAATGTGACCGAATCATTACACTCTCAATTAATAATGAAATAACTTTAAAGCATGTACTTACATTCTAACATGGCTGTCTCTACATGTGGAAGCTCTTCCGTGGGCTGCCTTTTTCTCTTACTCTTTCGCTGAGTCTCCATTGTCAAGTCCTTCTGCACGACCTCCTTGCCCGTCGACGGAAGAGAGTGGGCGTGTCCGACGCATGGGGTAAAACGATCTGCGTATAACGTGCCCCTACCCACTGTACACGTCCGTCGACGACAAGGGACGCTCCCGAATTGCATTGTGGGTCCGCATGTGCAAGACAGGAAGACGGTTTGATGCGAAGTTATCATGACCCTGCACGCTAAAGTACTCAGTCTTATTGAGGGAAGACAGACTTTTAAAAATAAATTAAAATTGATAAAATGGCTCCAAAAGAAGAAGTTACTTAAAGCCAAAATAAAATGCAAACTCTGCAAAAAGAGCATGAAAATGAAGGAAAACGCAAACGTTGACGGACTGCAGTGGTAAGTATTCTTTTTTTGGTACGGTTTTTATCGATGACTTCCTTTGTTTACTGATATGTCATGTTATAAATTCAAGTTCAGTAACATTAATATTTATCATGAAGAAATGTGTTGTCTTCTGTAGGCAGTGCCGACGTAATAAACATAGAGGGAAAACGACGAGGAAGTCAGTGAGGTGCGGGTCACTTTTTGAGAGGAGCAAATTGTCCCTATTCAGCTGGATGAAATACATTTATAGGTAAGGTATGCAGTAGGGCTGTACGGTATGGACTACAATTTATATCACGGTATGATTTGAGGCATATACGGTAATGCCGTATTATATCACGGTATGTTCATTTTATCTTCTAATTTCTATATAAATGTTTCTGAAGGGGTATCATCAGCCAATCAGCGTTCACTCCCTGAGGGACGTAACATAACAGCCAATCAGCGTTCACTCCCTGCAGTCCAGACTAGAGTGAATCGCAGCACTCCCGGAGCTCTATATCTAAATAATATAATTAAGCAATAGATCACGACAGGCTGTGGTATACGGTCATTATACCACAGTTATTGAGTAATTGTAATTGTTGTAATTGAATGTTATTATTGTGTCATGCACACAGTTATGACTTATGCCTTCTTAGGCTTTAAAAACACTTTGAAACTCATCAAATTCACATCGTTTTGGCCAGAGGACCAGCATAATTTCTTAACTGTGCAAACAAAATAATCTTTGACTTTGACATGTTCTAGAATTTTTTATTAATTGTCGGTCCTAATGTTTATTTTTCTGTCTTCTACTACTTTATCACAGTATGGAAGGGGGAGATTTGGAGCTACCTGGAGGAGGAGAAAATGGGTCTTCTTCCTTGGCAGATTGCTGCATGACATTGGCCACGAACACCAATAACATTTCATTGAGTTTTGTTGAAACTTCTTTTCTTTGTTAGATTTTTTCAGTGTTCTTCAGAAATGCCTTGTTAAAAGTGCAGCCTTTATTTTTGTTCCATTTTAAAATGCCTTTTTTTGTTTCTGTTTGTGTTTTAAATTGTTAATATTTTCTATATTATCCTGTTATTATGTTATATGTTATTATGTGTCATGAGCGCAGTATATATATATATATTTCCCTATGTTGTATACATTTTTAACTAAAGTGGCTGTAGATCCCTCATTGTCATCAACAGTGGTTCGGGGTTTTATAACTAACCCGAAAGTGCTTCGCTACTGGTAAACGAATGGTTCAAAAAGCTTAACTACTGGTGAACGAATGGTTCGCGAAAGAGTAACAACTCAGTATGATGCATTACTTTACATGAAGGTACACAAAAAGCTTCACTACTGGTAAACGAATGATTCATAAAGCTTAACTACTGGTGAACGAATGGTTCGCGAAAGAGTAACAACTCAGTATGATGCATTACTTTACATGAAGGTACACAAAAAGCTTCACTACTGGTAAACGAATGATTCATAAAGCTTAACTACTGGTGAACGAATGGTTCGCGAAAGAGTAACAACTCAGTATGATGCATTACTTTACATGAAGGTACACAAAAAGCTTCACTACTGGTAAACGAATGATTCATAAAGCTTAACTACTGGTGAACGAATGGTTCGCGAAAGAGTAACAACTCAGTATGATGCATTACTTTACATGAAGGTACACAAAAAGCTTCACTACTGGTAAACGAATGGTTCAAAAAGCTTAACTACTGGTGAACGAATGGTTCGCGAAAGAGTAACAACTCAGTATGATGCATTACTTTACATGAAGGTACACAAAAAGCTTCACTACTGGTAAACGAATGATTCATAAAGCTTAACTACTGGTGAACGAATGGTTCGCGAAAGAGTAACAACTCAGTATGATGCATTACTTTACATGAAGGTACACAAAAAGCTTCACTACTGGTAAACGAATGATTCATAAAGCTTAACTACTGGTGAACGAATGGTTCGCGAAAGAGTAACAACTCAGTATGATGCATTACTTTACATGAAGGTACACAAAAAGCTTCACTACTGGTAAACGAATGATTCATAAAGCTTAACTACTGGTGAACGAATGGTTCGCGAAAGAGTAACAACTCAGTATGATGCATTACTTTACATGAAGGTACACAAAAAGCTTCACTACTGGTAAACGAATGATTCATAAAGCTCAACTACTGGTGAACGAATGGTTCGCGAAAGAGTAACAACTCAGTATGATGCATTACTTTACATGAAGGTACACAAAAAGCTTCACTACTGGTAAACGAATGATTCATAAAGCTTAACTACTGGTGAACGAATGGTTCGCGAAAGAGTAACAACTCAGTATGATGCATTACTTTACATGAAGGTACACAAAAAGCTTCACTACTGGTAAACGAATGATTCATGAAGCTTAACTACTGGTGAACGAATGGTTCGCGAAAGAGTAACTGTGTGTTCACACCGCACTTCGCCCCGCGACACGTTTCAATGTTAAGTGAACGTGGAGACGCGAATCGGGCGAATTTTTTTTTCGCCGATACGCGCGACAAGATTTGATTGACAGCGCGAAATTTTTCCACGTGAACGGCGAGCGCGTTCACGTGGATTCGCACCGCGAATAATTCGCCCCGCGAATAAAGTTAAAATATTTCAACTTCTTCGCGGCATTCGCGTTGAAACAGCCAATCAGCGTTCACTCCCTGTGGGTAACGTGGGTGAAGTAACGTAAAACAGCCAATCAGCGTTCACTCCCTGGGTGACGTCACGTAACAGCCAATCAGTTCACTCCCTGGGTGAAGTAACGTAAAACAGCCAATCACCGTTCAACCGTTCAGTGAACCGCAGCTTGGAGGAGAAAGTGATTGTTGCCGTTTGCAACTCCCGCTCTATATCTACATATAATATATAAATATCTATATCATATAATATATACGATATATGTAATATCACGGCACAAAGCGGTGTGCGCCTCCGGATTATATTATTAACCCATAAACGACGGGCTCTCCCTCTTCCACAACAGGTACAGACACACATCTCGGCCATGGTTGATGAGAATGAATTGGCATAAATGACCGTTGCCAGGCAAAAAAAAAATTCGCCCCGCGAATGCACACAAAAATGCACAGCGACAGATTATGATTTGTCGCGCGGCAACATTCGCCTATTCGCGCGAATAGGCGAAATGGGACAAAGTGCGGTGTGAACACACCATAACAACTCAGTATGATGCATTACTTTACATGAAGGTACACAAAAAGCTTCACTACTGGTAAACGAATGATTCATAAAGCTTAACTACTGGGGAACGAATGGATCGCGAAAGAGTAACAACTCATCAGTCAGATCCAGCTCTACCAGTCGATCCAGTGTGGGACCCAAGCCAGCCCTCGACAGCGCTTGAAACCAAGGGAGGCAGGTTTAAAGCGTGCCCTGCAGTGGTGGACAATTGCTTTTAAGCCTTCAACATTACTAATGCCACATAATAAACCTTAAATGTGAATATGAATGTATATGTATTGTGAATATCTTTATTAAAATATGACAATCATCCCGTCTGTGCCTTGTTAATTTATTAACTAATTGTGAAATCCCAGGAAAATTCAGTTGCTTTCATAATCAATTGGTCAGTTTGCTATTTCACAGAATGATTCATTAATACAGTATCCCCTAGTCTGTTTACCAGTAACTCCTCAGTAGTTACTGAGTAACTGTCACTTTAGGGCCCCTGGTTGTTCATCATTCGTTACTCAGTAACGAATACAGTAGTCCCCTGGTCTGTTTACCAGTAACTCCTCAGTAGTTACTGAGTAACTGTCACTTCGTCGTTCATCATTCGTTCCTCATTCGTTACTCATTCGTTCCTCAGTAGTCCCCTGGTCTGTTTACCAGTAACTCCTCAGTAGTTACTGAGTAACTGTCACTTCGTCGTTCATCATTCGTTACTCATTCGTTCCTCATTCGTTACTCATTCGTTCCTCAGTAACTACCTACGTTTCTGTGTACCTTATTGTAAAGTGTTACCAAGACCTGTTGCCCGCCTTATCCCTCTCCCTGCCCTACCCGAGCCCCCATGACCTCCCACTATGACAAATTCGCCATACAAATTTGGGGGCGGCTGTTTGGAAGATTTTCTGTTCCCTCCCCTCCTCACCTCACAGACCCAGAGCCACGCCCCTTTCCTTGTCCATTCATTTTTCCCACTCAGTTCAATCACCTCCAACTAGCCCATATCAATTACGCAATCGCTCCCTACCCTGCCACAGACTATTTAAGCCACACCTGTGACCACTGCCATTTCCTTTGTGTTCAGAGACACTGAACACCTCGAGAGCTGTACCTTGAACTCCTTGTGTGCGTATACTAAGAATGTGAGTTTGCTTTGTGGCCAATGAATTTTGTTATGTTACCTTATGGCTTGTAATATTTATTTAACTGAACTTGTGGCAATGCATTGTGGAGCTGATTGTTATACATTTTGTTTGCTTCCCAGAAACCACACATATCCTAACTTAGCCACACACACACACACACACACACACACACACACACACACACACACCACACACACACACACACACACACACACACACACACACACACTCCTACTACTGACACATACACGCATTCATACAGCCTGCTCACACCCATTGGAAATAAAACCTTTTTGAACCTTGGAGCTTGACTGGACAACCCTGTGTTCTAACCGACACCCCCATTGGTCTCAAGCCAGCATCCAGACATCCTAAAAACCCTCCGCTTCACAGATGTTTCTCCAGAGCTCAGCTCTATTGGTTTTCCTAGGAGCACACTTCTCTATATGTCGATATTATACCATTATAATAGTATACTACAATAGTTTTCATATTATTTATACTTTTCCTTATATTCTTCATTTACTTTTTAAACACCTAAATAAAGTAACGTTAGCTATCGTCTCTTGACACATTCCATCTTTCACCATTGACAGCTCATTTCATCTACAGCTCACCTAATGTTCTCAAACTTTCCATTCATCTTTGTCAGCATTAACTTGGTAGCTAGACATGTAGTTTTCCGTTATACAATTGCATTTTTTAATATTCCTGCGGCATGATAACAACATGATTATTAAGACGCATGTAGTTTCATAGAGACACATGTTAGCTACTTAATTAGCCAACCCTGTATGTCTTCTCTTTCATACTGGCCCTGACAGAACCCTAGAGCTGGCCCTCACAAACACTGCACTAGTACAATAACTTAGTGATTTTCCTCTCCTCTTTGGACCCTATCCTCTTCATCTCAACAAAACACAGCATGCCAGAGAGGGAATTCATGATTCATCGGTATACGTAATGTAAATAGCATGATAGAAATAACTCAAAAGCCAACCTTTTCCATAGTAACGGCACTGTTACCCTTAAGGATTATGGGTAGTCAATTACGTCTCCATGACATCTGAACTTGATTGTTTTGTTGTTGCATGTTGACACCCTCCCCTTACCAGAAATGTAACTGGAACCATCTCAGTGTAGTGGAGTGTGTGTGTGTGTGTGTGTGTGTGTGTGTGTGTGTGTGTGTGTGTGTGTGTGTGTGTGTGTGTAGAGGCTTCCTGTAGTTTATTATGTTCTCAGCACACTGAAATGACAAAATGATTTAGGCAGACAAAGCTTATTATCAGTGTGAATACAAACAGAAAAACATTTTGGTTTACTAATCTCCACTACATTAACTCCACTCCAATACAAATATTTAAACATTAGAATTACACTGTTACACTGCATTGGCCTGCATGCAAGATGCAGCAAGTTTCTCTTAAGTACACACAAGTTGAGTGTGTAACCACATCCTCTAGAAAGCACCAGTGCACGTTAGTCAGCACAGTGAATATCACAGCCCTAAAATATGACAAAGTAGAAGAAGAAAACAACTGAAGAAAAATATGTAAACAAATATGTATTTTTAAATGGGATGGGGAAAAAATCTTGACATTTCAAAAAGGTGGTGGGTACATGTCTCCAACGTCCCCAGTGCAATTTGCACCTATGCTTTTGACCCATCATGTTGCTGGAAATGAGGATCCAGAAGCATGTAATTGGCTATTAACCACAAACTCAAACTCGGTAAACACTAGTAATCATACAAAAAAATTATAATCGGTAAAGGTTTTAAATCAATACTCTGTAGACTGGCCACTGTAGACACTTAAAATGGACACTTAAAATCCCCTTCTAAAAACGTTGCCACTTTGATCAATGTCTTCAGTAGAATTTCTCCGTAAGGAAACAGGAAACAAGGTGTAGCTCCGCCCCTAAATTTTGCGTTTGTCTCCCTGATCCTCACATGGTTCTTTATGTCAAGGACTGTCTCCTTGTGTTCCTGCTGCCACAAATGTTTTATATCATCTTTTATTGGAACAAAACATTGACAGCCCCTCTTGTGTCCCTCTTTGTCGTCCCAAGCGCCACTTATTTGACCCAGAGAGGTACAAACCGTTTATAGGCCTGGTCAAAGAACTTTGTTTTTTTTAATGCAGTTTGAATAAAATTCATCGATGCACATTTAGGCGATAAATTTATAGTTTATACCAGACCAGCACAGAGTTAACTAGGCAAGGGGACATGAGAAATGCCAGAGGGGACACAACAATTTTTCACTTGCTGTAATAGGCCTACAGGAGGAATAATAATCGATGGTACAGTTGTAATCCGCTGTGCATGACAACAACAGAGATAGGTCAAGGCCTGCCCGCCCTCAGCGATGTACTGCAAAGCCAGAACCTATTCTACCAAATAAAACGACATTAACTTCACTTCCTGGCAGAAATGCCAATGATGACATAATGTCTACACTTATTGCTGACATTTACCGCACATTTGCAAAATATTACTAAACAGTACAAGGTCAACCAGGCTGCATCTTCTTACCAGGATTCAAAAGATATTCAGATGTTCGATTCAGCTGCTCAGTGACACTTTTTGTACTAATTGTTGTACTACATAACTTAAAGTAAAACGTAACGGTGAAATTCCCCTCGCCCTTCTATTGGGAAGGCCAGTACCGGCGCTCCGCACACACAGAACACGCACTGCACGTAGGGCACCAAGTGTCTGGGGGGGCACCAAAAAAATCTGTCTCGTAAAAAATCATCATCATAATAATAATCCTAATAACGCGATATATTTAAAATTAACATGTGTAAAACGTGTTAATGGCAATACAAAAGTAACATTTGCTCGAGAAAAAGATGCGTCTCCTGTGCGGCCCTCTCTCTCTCCCCTTGGTGCCCCCCCCCCACATCCCAGTGGTATGTTCGATTAGATCATTCTCAAGTTTGGCAGACACCTGTGTTTGGACATGGCCTCGAAAAGGCATCAAGAGTCGGGGGCGGATAAGAGAAAAAAGAAGAGACAGCGAGATGATGCACACACGTCGATGGCAGGTAAGACAATGTTTTAAATAAAAATGGCTAATTCTGTAATTTAGTCCTTGTATGAATGTCAACAAACTAACGTTAGCTCCTATATTATTTTAGCCATCAGAAGTCGTCAGCCAAGTATTAGCCAAGTTTACTTATATAGGCCTACTGCATTTCAGGACGTTTATTTGGCGTTTGTTATGTAGCTACCGTTAACGTCAACAAACTAACGTTAGCTCCTATATTCTTTTAGCCATCAGAAGTCGTCAGCCAAGTATTAGCCAAGTTTACTTATATAGGCCTAGGTCTACTGTATTTCAGGACGTTTATTTGGCATTTGTCATGTAGCCTACGTTATGACGTTATGCATGTGTACTGTGAACCAACGAGTATGCAATTGTGTACTGTAGTGGAAAAAGTAATGCTACAGATGATACTTTAAAGTAATGAGTTGATGAATGGAGAATGGCTCATGGTAACATGAATTCTGAGAAACCTTGCATCTGCAGGGCGACATCTGCAGGTGAAACTACAATTTGAAAGAAAATAAAGAAATCTTAGTTATGTAGATCCCCCTCCCTTCACATTCATAGTTTTCAAATTATGTATTTCTTTTTATATTGTGAGCCATCAACCATTGTCTTAAAGGTAAAATAGTTTTAAATGTTGTCATGCATCAGTGATTTACACATTGGCTTACATAAACCTGTAATTAATATGTAATATTGTTTTTGAATGAAGGTGCAAAACTGTATTTCAGTGTACAATCCCTGAGTATTTTTTCTTGTATTTCTGAATGCAGGGTCAACGCTTAGATATGTGCAAGGAGTTCCTCAAGACCAGGAGGAAGATTTAGATGATCAACCATCCACCAGCAGTTCAAGCACACATCATCAACCACCAATCTCTGCAGACTCTGCAACAGCACCCAGCCCTGACCAACAACCATCAACTACTAGTTCAGGACTTATCTTAATGTTTGGTGCTATTGTTAATGCAAAATTAGTGTAGTCTTTTATCAAGATTTTAATTTCTCTTTATTTGCACATTACATTTTGCAAAACATTAATGTTGAGAAGTTATTTTGGAAATAAAGAGAAACGTACTGACAATTACTGAATTGATGTTTGATTGTAGATTTTCAGGGGGGCACCACAATGCATTTGTGCTTAGGGCACCCAAATGGCTAGCGCCGGCCCTGGGGAAGGCCAATCACTATTCGCTTCTGAGCTGTTAACATGTCTTAGATGCGTCTTGCGTGCAATAGAGTTGCGTGAATGAAGCGCTCAGACACACCGGGAGAGAATGAGGGATGGGGCAGATTGTGTGACATGACATGTGCATACAAAAATAAGGTTTGTGAGGAGGCAATGTGTCCCTGGGCCTGGACTGGAAGTCAGAAACCGATAGGCCTCGGGGATTAGAAAAAACCTAAAACAATAATGTTCACTTAATGAGAATACAGATAATTACAAGAGTTGACCATCAACACATTGATGTTTCCTAATTTGGAATTTATTTTTCGTTTCTTTGTTTGTTTTGTGTTTGTTGACAGTATGCCAAGCCTACTGACCAAAAATAGATCTATTAAAAAAAACATAATTGATGGACACCTTTAACTTACACTTTATAAATAGTCGCATGTGACGTCATCCGTCTGATCCCAGGTTTGAACAGGATCACTGTTCCCTTATCAGAGTGCTCCCTGATCAGAGGAGCCTATCACTGCTCCCTGACCAGAGGGCTTCCCGCCGCGGACTTTCGCCCCTCGGGTTGGACATGTCAAAATAAAGCGGAGCCATACGATCCAGCCGGCCAATATGTTCAAATCCAAGTCGCCGAGCAATCTTTCCAAGTATGTGTCCGAGCCGTACCGCGCCGCGGGGGAGCAGATGTGCATGGTGGAGTGTGTGTGCAGCGCGGGCTTCACCTGTGAGGTCCACCCGGTACCTGGGGCGATCCACCCGGCGATCCACCCGGTACCCGGGGCGCAGCCCGGTGCGCGCGGCCACGGACCCGCCGGGGCTGCGGACTTCAAGGTAGGAGTGTGTATTTGAGTTCATATTTAAGTCATTTCTTAGTCTTCTATGACTTCATGGGCAGCGACACGCTGAGGTGTTAGGCTACATCATGAGAACTGGCTTTCTTTTGGGGTTGCTGTCTCTGTATTCTTGCGGTGTTAAAAGTGCAACAGGTTTATAGTGGTGGTTTCAGCAGCCCCCCCCCCCCTCCCTCCAGCGGACCCTAGACTGCGTAGTGAAATGTCAACTAGGAACGCCAATTTTGCTTCATAAACGACAGTGATGCTGTCGCAGTTACATTATATATTGTTACACTACATAAAGTTACAATATATATTGTAACTAGTTATATATGTAAATAGATGTAAATATTGTATATATTGCTGTATATACAAACTGTATATATTGTCATATGATATATCTATGACAATATATGTGACAATATATATACAATAGAGTACAATAATTCCAACGTAGATACAGCTACAGTTGCACTTTGAACAGTGGTAAACAAGTGGTGTGTTTGTCTCACCTCATGACGTGACCCTGCTCGTGTATAGAGTCATGATGAACTGAACATGCCTCATGCAATACATTAGTTTCCTTTTAAAACCTGAATTAGTGGATACAACACAAACACAAGTGACATGTTATTACTTTTTTATTATGTTGCAGTTCTTTTCTTTCTTTGTCTTCCACCAGACTTCTTTCAAGAGGGTGCCATGAAAAGTCCAACATATATTACTTTTGACTTTAAGTAGAGTCACATTTGGAGGCTTAAAAGGAAGGATTGCAACGTCTCTCTCTTTTTCTCTCTCTCACACACACACACACACACACACACACACACACACACACACACACACACACACACACACACTAACTTAATGACACACACACGTGTTTCAGGGCCACATGAGGTCCCTGGAGAGAGTCTCCATGGGACCAAACCCTTAGTTTCTTTTGTCCTTCACGTTAGCTGACACCGTGTCAAACACATTGTTTTATTGCAATTTGATCTGCAAAAGTGGCTGTTGCAGTCTGTACTTGCTGTTTTATGGTTTTATGGATTAAAAAATGCCAACACACAATACACTGTACTCTGCTAGCATTTGACGTTTTTTTCGATTGTATGCTTACATGTGATCCCAATCCTTGCAGATCGTACATTTGTTAGAATTCAAACCTTTTTCTTGAGATGTTCATTTCAAGTTAAAATAATCAACATTGGAATTCACGTCATGAAAGTATTTTTAACCAACCCTCGCAAAAATGCTGCGAATATCGAACAGATATTTGGAGCGCGGGCATCCCGATTTTTTCCCTTTTCTGTTATCTGGAAACTGTATAATTTTGGTTTACAGAAACACTTTATCATGTTATTGCCAAAATGCTGTCGACGTCTGTTGAAGATATGGGGCAAATGTGGGCACATAAAGTCTATGGCATTGTTAAAATAAACCCACTGGATGGAACAAGGTTTGAATAAACCGATCCTCTCCGATATGAAACCGATTAAACCGATATGTCCCCCCCCCCCGCGCTCTGTCCCCCCAGGAGCGTGGCCATGACAACCCGGCCTACGAGAGCGGAAGCCAGGGCGAGCTGCACCTTCCGGCCCCGAGCCTTCCCAAGGTCCTCGGCGGGGACGCCACCCGGACCGTGCGGATCGGCGTGGAGGGGATGACGTGCGGCTCCTGCGTCCGCTCCGTGGAGGAGCGCGTGGGGGCGGTGGCGGGGGTGTGCGGCGTGCGGGCGTCCCTGGAGGACGGCGCGGCGGTGATCGCGTACCGGCCGCGGGAGGTGGCGGCGGACGCGCTCCGAGACGTCATCGGGGAGATGGGCTTCGCCGCCACGCTGGGGGCCGGAGAGCGCCCGGCGGTCCTGCCGGCGGCAGGGGCCCCGGCCCCGGGGGCCCCGGAGACGGTCTGCGTTTGGGTGGCGGGGATGACCTGCGAGTCCTGCGTGCGGGCCATCGAGGGGAAGGTGGCGCAGGCCGCCGGTGTGCGTTCGGTCGCCGTGTCGCTGGAGGAGGGGAGGGCGACGGTGACCTTCGACCCCAGCGTGACCCAGCCGCCGCGTCTCAGGGCCGCCATCGAAGACATGGGCTTCCAGGCCTACCTAGAAGGTGAGCGTTCAAGGAACGACCGCGGTGAGATACGGTCGCGTCCTGTACGTTTGGACTGGACAAGAAAAAGAAGAAGTCTTTTACAGTTTGTTGGAAACTAGAACTAAGTACTAGAAACTGTTCATGAGGCAGGTTGTAGATTCATGAAAGGTCAAACTGGCCAGCAGATGAACACGAAACAAACACCGCTTACAGCATAAGAAAAAGTTGAGTGTGATGTAGCAGATTTTCCGTTCTTTTCCCACAATGCCGTGCTATAGCTCTAACAGTTTTTCCAGTCCTCTGTCCTTTCTGGATTATTCAAGTGTGGAAGACAGTTCCACATTTTGCCTTCCATTTTCTGGCTGGAGAACAAACATGTTCCTGTGTTTTAATTCACAGCCTGTGTTGCCTCCTGTAACCAGGGCAACCAGACCAAGTATTCCTTCGAGTGGATACCAAGGGCTCTTATGTCGGCACGGACTCCTTTCCATTTTTTCTCCTTTGTTGGATTTAATGACACGGCAGTCTGCCAAAGAGGGGAATTAACTGGAGTCTTTTATTTTGTGTGCTATTTTGTTCTATTTTGGGTGTCAAACGGTTTGAAACTGTGGGTCCACGCTAAAACGCCACCTGGGTGACTTTTATTGAGGTCCTCCGGCCACAGGAGGTTTATTGTAAAAGTTGCAGAAAGTGATCCATGGCCCGGTGCTCCTGTTGCCATGCAGGAGATCTCTCTGAGTGTGTGCGGCGATGAATGGTTGAACCTGTTGCACACAGATTACTCAATGTGTAACAGGATTGCTATCAGACTCGGCCAGGTGAGGCTGCTTAAACCAGCCATCATCCACACACACTCACACATACCCCCCCCCCCCCCCCCCCCCATAAAGAAATTGTAATAAATAAAGTGGACTCAGTTAACCAGTGAACATGGTTACCATATCCAATGAAAAGAATCAGACTCTTTCCAGGGTTACCATACCTAGAATAAAAAAACAACCTGAGCCCCAGTGTCCCCACACCTCCCAGGGTGAGCCGCCACTCTGACCCCCCCCCCCCTCCGTCCTGGGGGCCAGAGCCCGGGGCTGCTGCCCTGCCTTGTGGAGGAGTCAGTGCACGTGGCGAGGGCAGGGCTGTCTGGACGGGGCTGGCTGGATGGCTGTCCGTCGTCGCTCCTGGTGGCCAGTGCGCCCCTGGACAGCCCTCCCCATGTCCCAAGCGGTTTGAAGAGGCCCCACATTGGGCGCCAGTGTAGCAAAGGTCAGTGCTACACCTAGGTGACTTTAACTGGGCTCCTCCGAACATAAAGGACGCAGGGTGGTGATGTTTGACATCCAGTTTATTGTAAAAGTTGCAGAATATGATACATGGCCTGTGTTCCATGTTGCCATGCAGGGGATCTCCCTGAGTGTGTGTGGATGATGACTGGTTTAACCTGTGCATACACTGATTACTCAATGCCCAACATGTGTGCAGCCTCACCCACAGTGTTGTGCAAGTTCACACTTCACATGAACTAGTTCAAAGTTCAGTTCATACAAAAGAAAATTAATAAATTCATGTTCATAGTTCACCAATTCAGTTTTGAACTAGTTCATGTTCAGTTCATTAACAGTTTTTTTTAGAAACTGAAGAAAAACTGTTGGAATGAGTATTCTGTGCTTATCTTTTAAAATGAATCCTCTCCATTACCTGCTGCCCATCACTACAATCTCAAATTGTTGTGGATATTATTTGTACACCTGTTTCATTCATCACAAATAAGGCAGTAACTCTATTTAATAAACATGTCATCCGGACCTAAGCATCAATTCGGAATGTCACAAAATCGGAACTAGTTCAAGTTCAAGTTCTTTAGTTAAAAATATGTTACGTTCAGTTCAAAGTTCATAGAAAAATTAACTTGCTCAATGAACTAGTTATTTTGAACTAGTTCATGCACAACACTGCTCACCCAGCCCCATAGTCCAATCATCCGAGCACACTCCCACAGTGGTATTGAAGGAATGATCCATCGCTGCCACGTTGGGGCCTTTAAATGCTATCCAATCTAACTTGAACGCATAATTCTGTCTCTTAAGAACCCTTGAACCAAAAAACGCTGGCAAAGTCGTCCGACCCGAGAAAGGGTTCACCGTTGCGTGGCTCGATGGACGGCAGTAGCAGCACGGGGTCCCAGAGACCGCCCAGCAGCCGCCTGGGTGACTCGTCGGACGCCCGGAAGATAGAGAAGTGCTTCATCGGTGTAACGGGCATGACCTGCACTTCCTGTGTCGCCAACATCGAGAGGAACCTCCTCAAACATAGAGGTGAGGACGTTATCGTGTTGAAGATGACCTGATGACTAGCTTACTCTGGGGCGCCACTGGAAATGCAACATCGCCGTCGTTGACCTACATGCTAACTTGGTTAGAATTCAACTTTTTTCTATGAGATGTGCTTGTCGTCATTTCAATGAAAAATAGTTAACTGTGTTGGAGTTCACGTCATAAACACATTTTTAGGGCTATCACGAACCGTTGATGATTTTAGTTTACAGAAACATTTTATCACGTTATTGCGAAAATGCTGTGAACGTCTGGCAAAGATTTGGGGTGCACAAGAAGGTTTTTTGTGTTGTGTCGTGTCAACGAAAGGAATCGTGTCGGTGTTGGTGGCTCTGATGGCGGGCAAGGCGGAGGTCAAGTACCACACAGACCTGCTGGACGCCATGGCGGTGATGCAGCTCATCGAGGAGCTGGGCTTCGGGGCGTCGCTCCTTGAGGACGACACGGTCACCCAAGGGAGGCTGGACCTCACGGTGAGACGTCGTCCCGAGGACAGGCGCGTGGTCGGGGTGTAGCGACCCTCTGCCGGCTCCTTCATGAATTCAGTGGGATTTGTTTTGAGTTACAGTTTCCCAAACGACTTAATAGTTATTCGAACTTTTTCGAATTCAATGACTTAAAAATTCACGTTCTGAATTGTCATAAGTAGTATTAAAAACGAGGAATAACGAGGTGCTCCCCTGCTCCGTGTCCAGGTGACGGGGATGACGTGCGCGTCGTGCGTTCACAACATCGAGTCCAGACTCACAAGGACCAGAGGGGTCCTGGCGGCCTCCGTTGCCCTGGCAACCAACAAAGCTAACATTCGGTTTGACCCCGAAGTGATCGGCGCTCGCGACATCATCAGGACCATCGAGGTAGTGCAGCAGCGTCTCTTGGAACTACTATGATTACTATGACAACAACAATAATAACAATGATACCAGCCTAATCCTCTCTCTGTTGTACATGTTATTCTTAACTCCAGCAAATGGGGTTTGGGGCAATGCTGCTAAAAGCAAGCTACCAGAACAACATCGACCACTCAAAAGAGATTCAACAGCAAGTATCCATTTCTTCATATCTCTTTAATAAATGACCACATTAATATCCAAATGATAATATATATTTTTAGTCATTCAACTACGAATCAACTAATTGTTTCACCACTTATTGTAAATCTTGCAGCCAAGAAATAAAAAAAAGATACTTTGATCAAGAATGAATGATTCATTTCGAAGTACTTGAAACAGAGTAGCCGAGTGAAGAAGGTGGGTGTGGCGTCAGGCCTTGATGAGTCCTTGGTGTGCAGGTGGAGGAGCTCCTTCCTGCTCAGCCTGGTGTTCGGCGTGCCGGTGATGGGCTTGATGATCTACATGATGGTGATGGACAGTCAGCACGGGGCACACGGAGGAGCCATGCCCGAGGAGCAGAACGTGCTGCCCGGCCTCTCCATCCTCAACCTGGCCTTCTTCCTCCTCTGTACCCCCGTTCAGGTACCAGGACTGGGGGGCCCCCTGCTGTGGGGCCCCACCACACTTCACAGACAAGTACCCTGATGTATTGAAGAGGAGCAGATCGGTTAAAACTCATTCCACCCAAATGATATCTTTCCATGCATATGGTTCAAACTGATTCTCACCCACGTCTTTGTGTTGTTGATGTTTTCATCCCATTTCAACATGTTTTTTTCATATAAAAAATAAACAGATAACTTCCTTGATGTATTATATTATATATATATATTTATTTTTAATAAAAAATTAAGAGGATGAGCCTTGGCTGTACTTGAGTAAATTTAGTAATGTAATTTAGTAAAACTAAATTGAAATCAGCGCAGAAAAACATTTGAATCAAGTGTAGGCCCACAAAGCAAGTGCACATTGAGCATCCTGTGTGGGCATGGAAGTCAGCCAAACGAATCAAAGGATTCCTTCCCAGATGGCCCCATATCATCGATTAAATTGATATCTAATTCTGATTATTAAATAGTGGTCGTACAATCCACAACAGATTTATTCAATTGATTATTTCATTCTTAATCCTAATCCGACATAAGCATTTCAAATGTAATGTAAACCAATCGAAATTGTCTGATCCTCATCTCCTCCTCATGTAACCCTAGGTCGCTGTGTATCCTCATCTCCTCCTCATGTAACCCTAGGTCGCTGTGTATCCTCATCTCCTCATGTAACCCTAGGTCACTGTGTATCCTCATCTCCTCCTCATGTAACCCTAGGTCGCTGTGTATCTTCATCTCCTCCTCATGTAACCCCAGGTCGCTGTGTATCTTCATCTCCTCCTCATGTAACCCTAGGTCGCTGTGTATCCTCATCTCCTCCTCATGTAACCCTAGGTCACTGTGTATCTCCTCCTCATGTAACCCTAGGTCGCTGTGTATCTTCATCTCCTCCTCATGTAACCCTAGGTCACTGTGTATCTCCTCCTCATGTAACCCTAGGTCACTGTGTATCTTCATCTCCTCCTCATGTAACCCTAGGTCGCTGTGTATCTTCATCTCCTCCTCATGTAACCCTAGGTCACTGTGTATCTCCTCCTCATGTAACCCTAGGTCACTGTGTATCTCCATCCCCTCCTCATGTAACCCTAGGTCACTGTGTATCTCCTCCTCATGTAACCCTAGGTCACTGTGTATCTCCTCCTCATGTAACCCTAGGTCACTGTGTATCCTCATCTCCTCCTCATGTAACCCCGGGTCACTGTGTATCTTCATCTCCTCCTCATGTAACCCTAGGTCGCTGTGTATCCTCATCTCCTCCTCATGTAACCCTAGGTCGCTGTGTATCTTCTGCCCTAGATCTTCGGCGGCCGGTACTTCTACGTACAGGCGTACCGCTCACTGCGCCACTACACGGCCAACATGGACGTCTTGATTGTGCTCGCCACGTCCATTGCCTACGTGTACTCGTGCGTCGTGCTGATCGTCGCCATGGCGGAGGGCGCGGCCCAGAGCCCAGTCACCTTCTTCGACACGCCGCCGATGCTCTTCGTCTTCATCGCCCTCGGGAGATGGCTGGAGCACGTGGCCAAGGTGATTGGATTGGTGGTCGGAAGGTCGCGAGCATTCGCAGGGAGCTGGCTAGGTAGTTGTGAAAGCTAGCTAGGGTGTTAGTTAGAAATGCTAGCTAGCTAGGGTATGATTGTTTTGGGTAATTCCAAGGGGGCTTTGTTTTACCCTTTTCTTTTTACCTTTCCCAGCAACAACTGGTTTTAAGATCACCTTGACCTCTTGTCAAGTACATGGACTAGCGTTCATGCAAGGGCGTGAAAATGTGACAAGACACTGTAACGCTGTGAATGGTGCTCACAACACTAGAGAGGAGACTCTTGTATGCTTATATTAAATAGCATTTTATTCTACAAATATTGTGTGCTACTTCTACCATTTAGAAGTCTCATCTGTCCTAGACACAATATCGTATAAAGAACGGTGCCACGACCTGATGCTAGATGATGTTTCTACATGGAAAAAGCTAACTAGCAAGCTGATGACACGACATCACACATCTTGACCATGTTTAATGCCGTAACATAGTAGGTCACACCTGAGGTGTTTGTTAGTAGATGATCAACTTTATATGTCACCTGATTTTATAAAACAAAAAAACACACTCATAAGCTTTCTAAACACTGTTAAGAGTTTTATAACCTCATTCTTATGAATCATCCATTTCATATTACAAGCTGTGAAATTAGATTGAGATTAAAATACACAGTAAATTTGTATACTTATATACAATTCTCTGAAATTTAAATAAAGTTCCTTAAATAGATTTTAAAAATCCACTAATTCAGCAGGTCAAAACTCACACGATTATTATTAATAATAATGTGATGTCATTCTTACTAATGATAATGTCATGTCATTATTAATAATAATGTGATGTCATTCTTACTAATGATAATGTCATGT